>NC_133028.1:21871375-22026250 GCF_048771995.1 Taeniopygia guttata | reverse complement strand
AAAGGATGTGTATTTATGTATCAGCATTGTTGGAACTGTTATTTTACGCTGTTTGTCCTTTCTAGTTTTTCAGGGAAAAATAATACCATAGGCAGTATCAAACATTTTCATTTGCTTATTCTCTATAGGTTGAAACTGTGAATAAATAGAGTTAATTTAGAACTTCAGCTGACTGTAGAAAACACAAGAAATACAATTTTTAATTGAAGTTGCTGAAGCAAATAGGAAACTGAAGGCATAATAAAGACATTTGTGTACTGAGAATTGTTTTTCCACCTGCCCAGATATATATTTATGTTCCCTGGCTTGAGAAATATTGCAGTATGTTGTTTCATAGAACCATGCCCTAATTTCTGTTTTCCGTTTTTCCCTGGAGGTGCTGCAGGAGCACCCTGGGGGGACTACACGAGTTTCAGAAACTCGAGAGAGATCTTGGTTTCAGTTTCATGAAAAACAAAAAGGACTCTTGAACTACTTGTAAGAAAACTGACTGCAATTGGGACTGGACGGATGAGGTGCAAGTGCTGAAGTGTTTTGCTGTGAGTACAGCCCCTGACATAAAAGGTGTAGAAAAGAAGAAAATGATGGTGAAGTTTCTTGATGCTTGACCTGTCTGTCAGAAGATTAAATAGAGCAGCAAAACCTGGCCATAAATGAGCCAATTCCATCAACTCTGAACTTCACCCACAGTGTGGCATTTTTAAATCTCAAAGCTTTTCCCTAGTGGTAGAGATGAAATAAGGATGAGTAATTTCTCAGGACATAGCGTGTAGGAGCTACCAGTCTATCATACAGAGTGAACGTGCTTCCTCAGAAGAAATTCATGGCCTACTTCCTTGATATAGTTTGCTTCATCAGAACTCTCTCCTGGCTGAGAAAGTATCAATGGTCTTCCTCCACAATCTCCCTGTCTTCTGCAGGATCATGCAATATCAAATTAGTTCATTTTGTTGCCTTTTCCTTCATTGCTTATTATTGCTGGGTCTTTGATCAGCCTGAGCATAGATGCAGGTGAGAAAATCAGTCAGAAAGGTTATAATTAGGGAAGAGGTCAGCGAATAAAGACAGCATAGAGGAAGAACTGGAGATTTTGCCTACCTCTGCCTACAGATGTGAGGTGTTCACTTACTCTGATTCTCCTTCAAACAAATGTGTTATTCTCACTTTGCTCTACTTTTGAAATTGCATGGGAGATTTCTTGACAGGCCTGTATATTTTTCCTTTCCCATAAAGCTCAGGACATTTCAGGTAATTCCTACTGCAGTCCAGATTTCTGTCAACTCTCTGACAGGTCCTGTAACACTTGACAAGAGTGGAACTAGGTAGAAAAACAAATCAAACGGGTTAGGTTTTTACTAAAAGACTGTAGCACATAGCCCAGACTGAAGTCAATAACCTTCTCAGTGGAAATCACTGCCCTTCTTACAGAGAATGGGGAATGCACCTTTGTTGGATACAGCGAGGAGATCAATATTGTCTTTTAGAGGAAGGCATGGTGGTGTAACCTTCCCTGCTTTGTAAAATAATCGCAACACTAATCCAAGTCAGAAAGAATTGTGATTTGAAACCCTGTCTTGCATCTCACAGGTGAAGAGTGGCTAACGGGGAAAAGCTTCTCCTACCGCTGCTGTTTAATGTGCCTTCCTGAGTACCCAGGCCATGATACCCAGGTATCGTGGAGTCAGGAAGGAGGAAGATACTCTGAGCCTATCAGTGTGGTCAGCTGGGAGGACAGGCCACTGGTTTCTGGACACCAAACCCTGGAGTCAAAAGTTGGCACTCCTCTGCATTCTTACCATCCTCTTTGGTATACTTGGTATGCAAGAAGAAACCATATATTTATTTTCTGTGAAATATGCTCTTTCTTTAATTTATCAGAAAGGCAGCTTAGTTTCTGCATTCTCATTTTGGGATGGTATTTATGTGTTAAATGGTGAGGCAAAGAGCTTAGATCAAGCTAAAAATGAAATAGTGCCTTTCTATTGGTATATCTTCATGACTTTCCTAGCACTAATTTTTACATAGTAGGTTATTTGACTTCCAATTAATGGTAAGCATACAAACACTGAATGTTAAGTACTGCCTGCAGGTCAGATCATTAGCCAAAAGTTTAAAAATTCTGCAGCAGATGTCCATGGAAATTAAAAAACACAGCAAAAAATATATATATATGCCACTCAGCTGATTGAAAACACTGCCTTGCCTGTGCCATGCAATCATATGACTGACAGGCAGAGGATACAGTCTGCCAAAGCATGTGGCCGGGTGATGAACTGTGTTTCCAGCCATGAGTAGCACTGGCATACTAAAGCGTTTTAAAACAGTTTCAAGCATTAAAGAAATTTCTACACTATGCAAAAGAGCTAACAAGAAAAGAATATGTAATTTAGTCACAATAATTTCAGTCTCCTTAGTTTTCTACACAAATGTTCTATGCTTCATTTTTTCAAGGTGGAATGAAATAAAAAGTTACTCTGAGGTTCTCCAGTTACAAAAGAAGCTTATTACACTGCATTTTAACAGGACACAAGCTCCAAAAAAGCACCTTGCACTGAATGCAAATATTTTAAGAGAGTAGAGGCAACAACTTAAGGATGCATAACAGTATCATTATGAAGAATACTGATACTTTTTCTTATTTTACTTCGTAAATTAACATCTTACCTTGAAGAAAGAGGGATCCTGTGAAATTATACAAGCTGATTATTAAAAAATTAAATAAATAAAAAAAGAAAGAAAAAAAAAGACCCTGCTACTGCTAGCTGGATTTAACAATAATCAGACTGAAAAGGGAACTAGTTTTTTTTTGTATTTTCTGAGTCTGTTATTGAAGAACCAAAGAATCTCTGAACTGGATGTCCATATTTGAGAAAAGGGAAGGCATTTATGCTAGGTGCTAGCAGCACTATTAATATCTCTCTTTGAACTTACCAGCTGCCTGCCAAATATTGTAAATTATGCAGTTTCTTTACACAGAAATAGCATTACAAGGTTTAGAATCCCCTCCATCTCTCTCATTTTTGCAGAAAACTAATGATGGATTTTTGACCTACAGATTCATTTGTAGGACAGACCATTACATTTAACTGATTACAGTACTACCTCAGAAGATGGTTTGGTAAAGTTCTTGAGGGTCATGAGAAAATAAATTGCATAAATCTCATGCAACCTATTTCTTCCTCTACACATTACATAGAATGATGGAAATATGACTTCATGTTAATCTTATTCTCGCTAATATGGTCATTCATATTAAATATAATACTTAACCTTTCTGGAACGCAGCACTAGAAATTGTATTTATGTCAAGAAAAAGAAGTACAGTGGCTTAGCAGAAAATAAGTGCAATCTTCTGACTGGAAATGAGAGTTATTTTTAGACTACATAAAAAACCATGCAGTTTCTATATTACAAGGAAAAGCTGTCTGATCAATCCTGTACCCATTTCCAATGGGCTAAGTATAAGAAACAGGTAAGTATTTAAGATTTAGAGAATCAGAGATGATTCACAGGAAAATACATTCCTACCCCTAAAGCAGATGAAGGAATTCACTCACAATAGCTTAATCATGTAATATCCCCTTTGCTTGATTTCACTTTCCGTGTAAACGTGTTGTTTAGAGCCAAACTATAGGGAAAGGGAAAGACATCCTTTGCCTTTTAGTCTGGAGGCTGTGAAAGAAGACCAGTTTGCTGGGGGGAATATTGCATATTTTGTCTTTAAAATTGATCACTTTTTCTGTTTTGAAAATATACAAAGCTCTGCTTTGATATTTACAGATGAATCTTTCCTGTTGGGCAAGTCCATCTAAAACAGGATTAATATCTGCAGATATTAATCAGATATTACTCCAGATCAATGCCAAGAAGTCCTATGGAGCCATTCCTGATATGACTCCAAATCCACTCATATTAGAGAGAGTTCTTATTTGGATAGCTTTTAAATCAGATGCAGAATGAGAAGAAAAGTAATAATTTGGTATTTCTTTCTTGGAATTTACTTTACTGGAAGATGTGGACTGTTCTGCTATGTCTGGCTCCATGTATTTCTCTTCATCCTCTTAAAAACAAATATATAAAAATAAATAGAGCTGTGTCCTTGAGGAAAATTAAATATGAAATCCCCAAGCACTGATAACTTCTGTTGAATTCCCCAAAAGCACTGGGTAGTTAGCATTCCCCCTGAACTGGATGTTTTAGTATAGACACATTTGACTTACTTTTGCCTCCCTAATTTAAAGCATGTGGTGATTTTCCCAGGAAAGCAAAAGCAAAATATAACTCAGGCATTCCAGACCCTGTGTGTGTTTAGTTTTCACATTAGGAATAAACCTTAAAGTAACACCAGAACTGAAACTGGAGTTGAGGAGATCTAGCAGAGCAGGAGTAATATAATTTGGAATTTTCTCTGAGCTGGAATGCACCCAAAATTAATTATCAACCATTTGTACTGAGCAGAGAGACTGCAGCAATATACTTCATGGAACAATTAAAGCATGCATTATACTGAAGAACACAAAGACACAAACAGTAGAAACATTCCACTCCATAATTTCATACCATACTTCCTCTTCAATTTCAGTGTGATTAAAGGACACATCAAATATTGTAAATTGCTAATATTCTTTTAAAATCCTTATGTAATTCCAAATTTATATTGCTAGGATCTTTAGGTCTATGGAAGCTGAAAGAGTGTTATGCTTCCCTAGGAACTGTTCAGGAAGGGATTTTTTGCTGCGCCTGAATTCAGGCCTGTCAATGGTTTCCTCCTGCCCTTGCCCTGCACTGAAAGTGCAGACAAGAGCTTTTATACATCCCCAGTAGGTCTGTGGAAAGAGGAGCTTCAGAAATATTCTGTGGGTACCTCAGCAGACCAGTGAATACACAAGGCATGATGCAAGAGCTCAGGTTACATTTGTTTAGATGTGACAACTATTGAGGACAAAGTGAGACCAAATTCAAAATGTTTGGTGGTTCTCATATCTCTAAGTAGTCATCTGTTCTCCATCAGCAAACAAGGAAGAGAACTGGTTATGGATACCATTGACAGGTTCAGATTAAGAACAAGCTGCTGGTAATTTGAGAGGGCTAATGTAAATTCCAGTTGCTGTTCAGAGTAGGTTGAGAATATTTTTAATATTCTTTGGCCCAGATGTTTTAAATGATAGGTGAAGATAACCTTTAAGGTTTGTACAATCCCAAGCATTAATTGAGCAAACCTTTACAGGTAACAGACTGACATTTAATTTCCATTTTTCTTTTTCACTTTGCAATCTTTCAGGACATAGTCATGCTAGGACAGCAGTTCAAGCAGATGGAAGAACACCTATGTGTTATAATTTGCAAGATGTATGTAAATGTAAAGGTTCCAGTGATGCACTAAATCCATTCTTTCCTTGGTATTGTTGTGCAATGTAGAGTTTAAGCAGCTCACAATTTAATAAATATACTGCATTTCAATCTTCCCATGTAGATTCCAAAGACAAAATATCTGCATAAAATTTGAATGAAAAGTATTTTCCCCTCATAAATTATTCTGTCGATCAAAAATAGCATGGTATGTATCTACCTACAGTAAAGCTATGAGTATTTAAATGATAATATAATAGGCACTGATTTTAAACAGCAGGAAAAAAAACCCAAACAAAAACCACAACTAACAAATAACCCCAGCCTAACCAATGTCCAAACAACTTCCCTCTCTCTTACCTGAATCAAGTATTAGTAGAGGTCAGGCAGTAGTTAAGAGAAGTAGTTAATTCCCAACATCAGTGTTCACAGGAAATTAGTTTTGCATTTTTTCCAGAACTGTCCCCTCATTGTGCTTATGATTATGTGTTAAATTTGAGTATGTTGTTTCATATTTGAAGAAAAGCTTGGGACTTCCAACTTATTCACTGCACTAATTCAAGGACTATATTTCATTTTCTCGCCATCCAATATTACAATGCAGGCAAAAATTCCCATAAAGAAACACTTTCTAAAATCAGTATATATCAAGTAGCTAATTCTAAATAGTTCCATTTAATAACGGATCTGTGTCTCAATGCAAAAAGTGGTAATTGGTAACTACAAAAAACCAAAACCCAAACCAACAAAAAAAGCTCCAAAAACCACAAAAAACCCTTACCAGCTGAAAAGAAGTGGCACATTTTATAGAACTTTCTCAAGAAATGGCAAGTTGCCCAAAGCCTGCAGTGCCAAAGTCAATTTTTCATTATGTTACTATAAATTAAAAATAATTATGCTTGTTGGAGTAGAATCATCCTCAATTTTTGTTGTAAATGAAATAAATCCCATCTCAGTTTGGTACAGCAGAGTGAAAAATAAATGTGCATAAACAGATTTCTGTGGTTTTGCCAGTCTAGTCACTGGGAGAGCTACTACTTTGGTCCATACTTGGAAAACCTGAAATAAACATTGAAGTCACTGGCTCACTGCAACCTCTTTGCTAACTGTTTCATTCTTTTAAAAATTCTGACTCAGCTTGATTTCTTTAGTAACAATATCAGGCAGGCAGTTCTTAAAAGCTTCAAGACTCTGAGCTGCTAAAATATGCAGCAATAGTACGTGACAAGGTTTCCTTCACTATCAGAGATTTTACAAATCCATGTGTAAGGACACTGGGTGTTGCTACATGAAAACCTCCATGCCTTTCTGTTCCAACTCTGATTTTTTCATCAAAGGGAAGATAGAAAGTAGAAAAATAAACCCAGAAAACTAAATATAGTCACACAAGATGAAAGCTACCCAAACTCTCTAGAGATCTGGGCCAGTGTGTGCTTGTGAAAAACAGTGTCATGACAGCATCAAACCCAGCCAGACTCTGTACTCCAGATCCTGGGTTCTTATGGTAAAACCTTTGTTCTCCAGGGCTCTGAAGCTAAATAAGGAAGTGAGGCAAACAGGTGAATGAATAAGAGCCAGAGAGGTGGTTGTAAGGGTGTGCTAGAATTACAGAATGACCCATACTACAGGTTGTTCCTTGTATGATCTTTGGCAAGGAGAGACATGATCTCCAGCCTTCACAGCAGGCAGTGTTCCGTATCCCTTCCATCCCACCGGATTCTGTGGTTTCAGTTCACAAAATCTTTAACATTCTTCACTTAAAAAAATATTCAAAGACTTGCAGTTTTTTTTCTCCGTCTTATTATGACAAGACTAAGAATTAAAGTTGACTTAGCTACATTTAGTTACAAGGGAGAAAAACTTTGTACCTTTTGTAAAGTATTTTCTTGGCAAATATATTATAGAGAAGAAAATTTGGGATAGTGAAGGTCTGGATTGTTTTGCATTGAAGTCTAGCAAGTGACCATGGAGAGAACATTCAGCTGCACATCAGTAAATCACAGGTGACCTTATCACTCTCTACAATTCTCTGAAAGGTGGCTGCAGTCAAATAGGGGTTGGTCTCTTTCTCCAGGCAGCAACTGACAGAACCATAGGACACAGCCTTAAGCTGTACCAAGGGAAATATAGGTTGGATATCAGGAAAAAGTTTTTTACAGAAAGGGTGATAAAGTACTGGAATTGTCTGCCTGGGGAGGTGGTGAATCACCATCCCTGGATGTGTTTAAACAGACTGGATGTGGCACCCAGTGCCATGGTTTAGTTGAGGTGTTAGGGCTGGGTTGGACTCAATGATCTTAAAGGTCTCTTCCAGCCTAGTGATTCTGTGATATCACAGGCTCAGAGCCTCCTCAGGTTGTCACTGACCTCCAGTCTTTTCACTCTCTAATACCTGGCATACTAAATTGCCCTGGGTTTATGACACTAAACAGCAAATGTTGATCAGAGCAGATAGCTCTTTGCTGCTGCTGCTTTTTTTTAAAGTCTTTCTAGGCCAGCTGATAATGCATGTGTGAGAAGTACAAGAATTAATGAACTGTGGACTCTTAAAACAAGTTGTCAATAATTCTGTTGTGATAGTAGTACAGTCATACCCATCTTGATATGACGACTGATCACTAAAGATCCTTCTTTTCTCTCCACTAATACTGAGTAATCCTTATTACAGAGCTGCCTAAGGAAATATCTGCATAGCAAATGCACAGCAATGAGCATAAAGTATTTTAGAAAGAAGAAAATTACATATTTGTTACTGAATCATGCATGTTAGGATAGATAACATTATATTTTTCTTGTAAAGTAAAACATTTTTATACCCACAACAAAACATGGACCTGCAGAACTTTTCAAGCAATCTTCAAGCAGCTTCATGCGAGTCTTTTGCAGCTCAGGACTGTCCCATTCATCTGCGTCAACACCCCAGTATAAGTCTATGACCTGGAAAACAGTATGCAACATAGTTACTTATCATATGCTCTTCCTTGAAAATGAGCTTTGCCAACATCCTGTGCACTAAGCTTTGCTCTTCAGTGCAGTAAAAAACAATGAATTCTACATCCAGTCCTTACACAGACTGACAGGGTTCCCTCATACAAATGAGAATTCCAGCCTCTTATTTTGCCTTCCAGATAGTCCCTCCTGGGACAGTCTCTCATTTCATAGTCATATGGAGATTAGCATGACAAGTTCTTGATTTGATGCAGTCTTTTATCTGCTACTAGATTGCATATAATGGGTAGGTAAGAATAATGACAAAAGAATTGAAAAAAATCCTGGCTCCATGAAAATTAATGGGAATCTCACTGTGGATCACAGTCAAGACGATGACTTGACATCCTGTGTCCCTTGTATCCACAGGATATAAACTCATCCTGTGCACATGGCTCAAAAGAAAGAATAGCAATGGTTTTACATTATCATACTTCCTTTGTTAGCTGATCTTTGTACTTTGGAAGCAGAGATTGTAGAGATATGCAGCAGCAGAGAGCTTGCTGTCCAGGCTTTCATATTTAGCTACAGACTCAGTTTTATCACCTTAATTAGTTGCAAACAAGCTCCTGGAAGAAACTAGTAATGTTGTACTTATTTGAACAAATTAAGTGATGACCTGTGATTTCATTTTAATTAAAAGGCTGAATTCTTACAGTGGGAAATCAAATTTTAAAAGACAGTGATCATATGTATAAATTACTTTTGGAACAAAACTCATGGTACAGGCATGGTACTCTCTCATTTACTACAGGTTCTTAACATCTTGTACATAACTTTAACAAAAAAAAGTCTAAGTGGATAGTTAAAAAAAACAATCAAAATGTGTTAATACATGACTATATTACAAAATTACAGTTTATTTTAATATTGTTTGTTCTGTGGAACCACTCTGCCAAAAACAAAATCATAAAATTAGCTGTTGTCCAAACAGATTATAAAATCAGCCTGAAGATTTAATGTAAGAAGTAATAATGAGTTGATGTAAAATTAAATTTCAGCAGTTTACACCTGGTTAATCTTCTTGGGAAATTTCTCCTACCAATACCAAGGTTCAAGACCAAATCCTAGAGCTATTTATGCCAATGTGTAATTGCACTACCAATAGTTTCATCGATTATTTCTGCCTTAAAAGTTTGTGACGCATATCAGCGTTTGCTGCAGCAGGCACATTGTTACTAAACATGACAGGTGGTGTCCTGTGTGACTCATGATGAGTGAAAAAACCCATGTATAGAATGCATTGAGTGTAAATAAAGATATTGAGTGTATTTTCTTGGCAGCGCAAGAGTAGCTTACACTGCCAAGAAAACACACTCAATATCTTTACTTTTTACAGAAACTGTTGAAAAATATTGCAGGAACATGCATTTTCTGCTCTTCAAAACTGAATTTCGAATAACCTTCCTATTTCCCTCACTTGCACAGATTTCTTTTCCGTCCTTTCTTTTCAGTCTCATTAGGAAAAAAAATGTTCCCTTCTTCCTCTCTACTTTCTGTTATTTATTAATACAACTTTATTATCGAACTTCACTTTGTATTCATCTGCCTGATTACTTGCATGATGTATGATAAAACTTAAATATTCTCATTATAAAATCCTTCAGATACCAATCTTAGCATACAGTAAAAAATGTTTTAATTACTTGTTGAATGAATTTATTGTGCTGCTCAGGTTCTTCTGAAATGTGAAAGCAATTTCTATTTTAATTAACTGTTCAGAAATCACATTAATTCTGAAAATGAGAAGAAGCAACTCCCTGGAGTACCAGATAATTGCAGGGGCTCTGTGGCTGTTTGTTATTTTATGGGGTAACATAAAATAGTTTTGGTGTTTTGGTGCATGGTATCTTAACATGATACAATTTCGTCCTGCAAAAGTAAATATTTTACCGAACAAACCCTTGAAGACACCAAAAATTTCAAAGTAAGGTCTCATCAGTTGATCATTATGCTAACTAAAATAAATAGGATTCACAAAATTAAAGATATGGAACAAAGAGACAATTATATCTGATGTTGAAGCATGTGTTTACTTCTACTTGGAAAAATTGTGTGACAAACACTCGCTCAAACTTTCAGCAAGGCTGCCAAGGTCATATGACAACTTGTGCCCTCTGCAAGAGTTCCTTACCCACAGTGGACTGACACTGCTCTAGTTCAATCCCACACTAGACACCTAACTTTTCATTCATTATTCAGTGTTTCCTTTTGCTTACTTTAGCTTTTGTCCTACCAATCCTACAGTTTCACAGATTTTGCTTTGGAGACATTTTTTTTTTATCACTTTCAGGAGCTTAAAAAAGGAACTAAAAATTCCATTCATGTAAAATACTACTTTCCTTCTAGCATATGTATCCTCTTGAAAATTATTTGAAACAGTTAATTGTTTTGAAGAAGTGTATGTTGCTAATTAGCTATGTTTGGTTAGCCCCCCCAAATTTTCAATTACAGCTACTTCCTTTAACTTCTCCATCCTCTCTGTATTTCAGATACTGTATTTCAGGTCAAAACCACCATGAGCTCTTTTTACTTTTACTCAACTTACTTGCCTTCTTAGCCAATAAGTGCTTCTTTTTCTGACATAGTTTCTGATACAATGAAAAAAAAAAGACCATCAAGCTAACAAATTCATAGTGTAATTGAAGATAGTCAGTTCTGCTTCCACTCATATGGTGATTGTGCTCAGTAACAGCTCCCACCAGCTGGATGACACCTCACAGATCTCATGCTTTGCAACACCTGAAACAGTTTTGAGTGCAGCAAGGTGACTCCGTGAAGCTTGCAGTAATGCATGAACTCAAATGCTTTTCATTTGGGTCATGATTTATTAGGTAGAGGGTGTCCTGAATAGTGCATTTGTGGTAGCAATATGCTCATTGTTTGGTGAGTAGAAGATTACATACCAGGATGAAAAGTTACGTGCTCTGCTCTGTACAGAGAAATATAAATTTACCGCTGTATCTGAAAATTATGTAATACTTTAACACTGCACTAAAAACTGTAGTCTTGATTTTGCAGAAATTTAGTGTATCAGGATTGGAATACGAAAATAAAAAAAAAGGTCTTACTATAGTCTACCTCACAGTCTCTTTCAAAAGGCTTTGGTACTTTTCCTTGGTTATTTTTGTACATCTTCCTACTTTGCTTACCCAGAAATGTGATAGCTTTCTGGCAGTTTTCTGAACTGTGCCAGTAGAGCTGTCTTTCAGACCTCATATCACATAAAGATGCTGGTGTTGAAACTATGTAATAAAATAATTTGCCTCCATGAATATGAACTAAAGTTAATTGTTCCTCCCCTAGAGACTACATTACAATCTGTCTGAAGAAAGATATGTGTCCTCTCACAAAGAGTTAAATGGATTATGATTTACTTGGAAGAGACATTTCCTTCACCAAGAAGTCTCCTCAAAGATAACAGAAAAAAGGGGTTGATATTTTTTGATGAATATCACATGGTATTAATACAAGAAAAATATTATTTAAATATCTTTTGCTATTCTTTTCATGTACTGCTGCAGCTGGGACTTCCCAATCAGCTGATGAGCTAGGACCTTCAGATGAAATTCTTTTATAGCCATAATCAAAAATCACTGGAATTTACCACCATGCAGATTCAGCAATTCCACTGTGACTAAGGGAATTAAAACCAAATATCCTAATTTAAGAACTTGTTATTTTGATTAAAAACCAGCTGCATGTGCATCAAGAATAATACACTGGGAGGAACAGGATGTTGCATAAAAGGCATTAGCTGTTTCCAAGCTACACTCCGGTTTCCAAGCTACACTCTGGAGAGATGAATTTTTGGGGTCACTAAGTATGCAAGGAAAACTTGTGGATGCAGAGCCAGAATTTTTGGAAAACTGAACATTTTTACAACATCACAAGCTGTATTTGTTTCTCTTAGCAGAGAAATGGTTCCAGGCCTGCTGACATATAAAAGACTGTGAATGAGGACACACGTGATTTAAAGTACCGGTGACTTTAACAGTGATGCCAAACACAACTGTTTTAAATAAAATACAACTCTATTACCAACTGGCTCTTGCCAAAGATGTATATGAGTCTATGTCTCTTATAGAAAGAGAGGAAAACATATACTTACTGAAGCAATAGGAATGCTACTGTTGACATTAAAGAAAGCAAATTCCAAAGTATATAATCACAAAAAAAATGCACCATTTTCAATTCATTTTGGTAATCAGTTTCGGCATTCACCTGGTTAAATTATTTCCCACATTGCAGTGGAACTTAAATATGTTTTCTAGAAACATAGCACAGTAATTCAGATGTAACATTATTTCTTCTTATATACTCTGATTAAAACAGAGGTGGTGCTTTTTCATCTATCCAGAATTTACCTCAAATCTGCTTGTAAAATAATTTAAGTACATCAAAGGCTGACAGAGCTAGGCCTGTTTAGCCTGGAGAAGATATAAACGAGGGGATTTTATCCAAGCACACAAATAACTTAAAAGTGTGTGTCAAGAGGAAGTAACCATGCTCTTATTGGCAGTGCCAAGCAATAGGACAAGAGGCAATGGGCAGAAACTGGTGCACAGCAAGTTCCACCTAAATATGAGGAAGAACTTATTTACTGTGAGGGTGACAGTGCACTGGGACACACTGGCCAGAGAGGGTGTGGAGTCCTCTTCTCTGGAGATACTCAAAACCTATTTGGATGCAACCCTTACAACTTGCTCCAGGTGAACCTGCTTTAGCAGGGGGAATGGACTAGATGACCTTCAGTCGTCCCTTCCAACCTCAACCATTTTGTGTGTGATTCTGTGAAACAAAGTTTTTGTAATTTTCTATTTCAACAATGATATTTTAAAAATGTTATCTGTTCTAAACAGAGTTAATTTCAAGATAAAGTAATACAAGATTAAGACAACAAAACCTACCTGAAATTCCAGGCCATAGTTTTCTCTGCAGAATTCTCTCAGCTTAGGATACACATGTTCTCTTAGGGCTCTCCTTTCTGCTATTGTATCTGTGTTGTGGAAAAACATGCTATTAACAATATTTATATAAACTCTTCTTTTAGTAAGGGATACAGATTTTTCACTTAAAAACGAATCCATAACCCATGCAGAGTGCTAATGAAAATCAAGTGCTGGGATCTAATCCCCAAACTGTATGTTGTACAAACACATGGAAGTATTAGCACGTGCAAATATATGTAAAATCACATAAATGTGTTTGTATGTGTCAAAATTATGCTTCATACACATTTTAATGTTGCAGCATATTAAAATTCAGTGGAGCTGAATTAATTTTGTAATTCAGCAGTCAGAATTTCTTTATTGTTTTGACTTCTATTTAGTTTCCAAAAAGCTGAATTTTACAAATAAGAAACACCATGGAAAAAAGAGATATACCAAAGATGAAAGAGATCTCAATACTCAGAAACAAATCAATAACATGAACTAAAAACATTGTCTCAAATGCATAACTTTCTTCACCATCTTTAATCTAACAGTATCTTAAAACAATTATTTATCATTAATAGCATTATTTATCTTTTACCCAGGTGATTCCTCCTATAATACTAAAGACCCAGTTCTGATATAATGTAATTTTTACCATGCAAAATGACATGGTTTGATAATGAATTGTCAATGGCAATGACACCAAAATTATTAAGTTCAGTATGTCCAAGTTAATCTCAACACATTTATATAAAACATACAACTTACAATCAAATATGAAGTAAATTTGGCTAGCAGTAATAAATTTTATTGTCTTTCACAAGACTATGATATGTGATGGATTTTGCTACATTGTAACTGAGTTGAGACCACACAGAGATGCTAAGTTATTTCCAAAAATAGAACAAAACTGTTGTAAAACCCTAGCTCTGAGTGCCATGTGATGAAAAATGAAGTGTTAACTTATAAATGATGGAGAACATCTACTGCAGGTAACGCATTATTTGTGTAACTGCCCTGGAACAAAACAATAGATTACAACCGATTTGACGTTTCCCATATTGTTGCAAACAAGAGACATATATGGAAATCTAACAATGCTTTAGAGCCACAATCAGAGCCACAGCTGATATACCTGAGTCAGATGTCTGTTCATAGAATCATGGTCACAGACTTATAATGTTTTTATCTAAAAAATCTAGGAAAGTATGAAACTTGTAATTTAAATTTTTACACCAAACGAATAATGTCTTTCTCACTATTTAAGTGTATCTTTGAAATATTACACAAATGTGTGGTATAATTACCACCTATTTTCATGAACAGAAGGCTATCCAGAAACATCCAGAGAATTATTTCTCCTGAAATCTTCATCAAGATAAAAAAGTCTATACCAAAAGGCTCAAAACTACAGTCAGGTTTAATTCAATTTATCTGAATTACCGCAGTTCTTACTTCATAAACTTTTGATGTGGAAAAAACTCAGAGATGCTTTCAGAAAACATCCCCTCTAAGTGAAATAATGTAATACAATGCATTTATGCTGCAATGTTTTAAAATATACTATGCTTATATGTTTTGACAATGGTCCAAGAAGTATTAAAGTGCTTAATACATCACAAGCTTTCCATTTGACTGTCCACATGCCACGCAAGGTGAGATCCTAAATCTAAATTGCAGAGCTCTTATATATCCAATCTGAACACTAGTAACAAGAGACTCTGCTCTGGGCTACATTTGGATGACTGTAGCCTCAGTTTCTCTGGGGCAGTCATTACACTCCTCTCCCTGACACTCCCTGGCTGCACCAGGAATGCTGTGCCCAGCTCTGGGCACCCCTAATCAGGAGGATGGGGAGGAGACTGGAGAGACTTCTGAGACAGAGGCCAAAAGCACGTGGCCTACACAGAGGGACAGAGGGATCTGGGCATGTTTAGTCCAGTGAAGAGTGTAAGAGGGAGCCCATCCAACCTACAGTTACTTCTAAGGCATTTACAAAGATGATGGAGCCAAGCTCTTCATGCCAGAGAGCACAACCATGCCATGAGAGAGGTTAGCCCATGACCTGACCCGAGTACCCTTGCAACCTGCAGCGATCCTCAGGGGAACTTGCAGGATTGGCTTAGTTACCCAGGCTGCCTGTACACTGCCTGAGAAGACTTTGGCTCCTGTCTGGGCTAGTGGAAGCAAAGCTGTAAAGTAGCTGGTGCCAGCGACCCAATGTCCAGGCCATATGTTTTTCAAGGCATTTTACTTTATATTGAGCTCAACCCTCACAAACATTTGGAATGCATTTGGTGAGAACCTGGAATTATCTTCCTGTTTTTTATCAAAAAGGAATCCATGCACACCAAGACCCCCCTATGATGTGAGTCAAAGTGTATTAGATAGTGATGATCAAGAGATTCACTTCACTGGCAGATCTGGCTGAATACAGACACATCCTACAAATATTTAGGAATGGAGTGAAAAAACCAGCACTCTCAGCTTAGAACTGCCTGTGTTAGTACATAAGAGGGATGGATGAATTGCTCCCTCTTTAGGATCCACAGTCATTAATTTTCTGTCATACTTTAGTGTCTAAGTCATCCTTTCCTTGCAGAATGTAGTACACAGCTAACAAGGCTAATTAGTCAGAGGATTGCACGATGCCAACACAGCAATATTATTTTGGCTCCAAAGCAATGAAGTAGCTGTACCTTGTGATAAAAGCTAAAAGTGTAGTTTGCTTTATTTGATATACTTCATTTTTTTTTACCTTCTCAATAACTGAGACCCTCAGATCAGTCAGTGGTAGAAGAATATGTATTCAATTTTTTTGCCTTAACACAGGTTAATTTTGGCATGCAAGTTTATGAAAACACAGAGCATCATATCTTCATGACCAAGCAGAATAAACGCTGTTGAAAACCAACTTATTACTCAGTTACTGAGATAAACCAAAATGATTCCTGCATTTTAAAATGAAAATCAATCATGACTACAGCTTGGTTATTAAGGAAGCAACAATCTACAGTTATTGTTTGCCATTAATTAAATGTGACAACAAACAGAATGGTCTTACTAGGGGTATAAAATAGGCAAAGTTGTAGGAACAACAACAACAAGTAGTACTGGAAAAAAGCAGAATTTAAGAATGAACATAATTAAATGATAAATGGGAAATATTTCGCCTGAGGTTTACAACAGATAAAACCATGTTCTCCTACTTTTTGTTTATGCCCACAGGATTTATACTGCAGAACCCCGCTGGTTCTAGTTTTAGAACATGGGGCTGTTCCCTGCAGCTTAACGTGCAGAGTCTTGTTCAGAAAATGAAACAACACACTACAGGAGTAGTGCTACTTTGTAATATCTTAAAAATGAAATAGAAAAAACATTCCTTCAACTAGAACTGTGCTCTGGATAAGACACTTGGCATACCCATTCTGTATTTTTATTCCTACCTCCATATCTAATGGAGTGTGGTTATCTAATTGGAATTTGAGTCTGGTGCTTCTATTAACTAATTTTAAGAATTCCTGTATTTGAAATCAGCTTTGAAGCTTTAAGGAAACAGAAGTGTATATAGTTAAGATTAACTCTGGTAATTAGTATGGATGGTACATAAGCTAGTTTAATTAAATATAATCTAAACTTGATTTAAAGCGACAGCAAATCTGTGAAGCTGGCAGTTCCTAACGTCACACAAGCAAATTCCACCTTCCAGGCTGCTTCTGCAGATGAACAGATTAGCTAAATTAAATTCTTCTAGCAGTGAAAATGAGATGGTAGTTGTGAGATGAGCTTTCTATACCTCTTAATATTAATTCTGATACTTGGAAATACAAATAATAGTTCAGAATAAACCATTGGAATGAAACTGAAAAAACGTAAGAGAAAACCCCCCCTCCAACCCTAAACTTCTCTCCAGTATTTAAACAAACCCAAATCCACAAGGCAGTGATTTGCTGAGTGCACATCTGCCATACAAGAGCCATCTCTTGCAGGTGGCTGCCCCCTAAGCCATTCCATAACCCCACTGTCCTGCCCACCCTACACTTTGAACTGACGGAGAATGCCAGCGCACCCTCCTTCTCTTGTGCTCCCCAGGGTAATCCTGAGGACTGAACTGAATTAGTCACATATCCATCTACATCCTTTCTCCTGTCCGATAAACACAACTGTTCGTGTGCAGTGTGATTTCTGCAGGCTTGTAGCTCAGTCAAATCACTGCCAGTTTTCATTAGAGTATGCCAAGGTGCTGCTTCTCAGCGTGAACTATTCCCATGCCAAAGTCTGACCTTCAAACACAAGCTGTTCTGCTTTTAAAGTCACTTATTTTATTTTAATAGAACAAGTACATTTTTCAGTCTTGTGTTAGTAAACTGATGATGTGTATTTACACTCAGGTGCCAAACATTCATCTCTGGGATAAAATAAGTCATGGAACACAGCGCTGTTGATGAAAATTTCAAAATGTATATGCAAGTGAAGGGAAAGAGTTAACATGGGCCTGATGGAAATTGCCCATTTCCAAGCACCAGTTATTCTGTCCTAAGATCAAATAGTTTATCTTCTTGCTGGTGCTGTACTGGTTTGAGTTCAGCAGTGATGTGAATGGCTGTTTTCATGTATGTGGGTTGCAGTCACACATTGACTCTACTCAGTCAAGGCTTGATGCAGCAGAACAAGGAGATTGCTCAGCCCCATTCTCCTGTTGCAAAGGCGGTGCCAATGTGGGGACACTGAACCCCACTGACCACATTCAAAGGAGCAGCACATTCAAGTTGACAATCTGTTAATGGAAAAATAACCTGTGAGTACCCATGCATGGTGCAAGATAAGGTCCTCAAGCAAAGGACAAGCAGGGAGGGTGTTTGCCCTGCCACGCTGACTGACAGAGGAACACTGCAATACCCAGCTTGAGAGAGCCAGCAGGAAAACTGCTGACTGACATAACAAGTTGAGGCAGGCAGCTGAACCTGGAAGAGCCTGGGCAGAAAAAAAGAAAAAAAAATAAAAAGAAAAAAGCTGCTCATGCAGCTGTTCAAGGCACCACAGAAACGAATGTCATATGGGGTCACAGAGCTGTCTACAGGTGTCATCTCCAGGCAATCACCCGAGAAAGAGCAGCTCCTTTCAGTTCACATGGAAGAAACAATTTCTGTATCATCTCCTCCATTCTTGGTGATCTTGTGCTTTTCTGTGGGTCAGGACAGACACTTGCTGGAGGTTTTCACCTCATGTTTTTCTCACTGCTCTGCTGCCATAGTCTCCTGACCAATTCACACTTACATTTATTACCACATAATGCTGGAGTATCTTGTGCAACTATGGAAGCCCTGGATGAGCACTGAACTTCTGATCTAGTCCTGAATGCATGTCCACTAAGATACCCAGCTGTTTGCTTTCTCTAAGTTTTCTAAATATTTAGATTAGATAGAAGGGTAGAAGATGTTCCTACTGTAGGATTTTTTAAAATTCATTGTAATATTAAAAAAATATGGGTATTTTATAACCGTTGTCTGTTAACTGCAGTGAGAATTTCTGCACTTTAATTACCTAAGGTTAAAAATTACTTAGCAGCAGTGCCAAGTAAGAAGTGGCTGCCAAGCCTCTTAATGCTAGTATGTTCTTGACTCATATGACTGTTCAACTGTATTTTTCCTTTTAAACTGCCCTTTTCACTGATAATGCACAACAGCATTATGTATTACCAGTGCTACTACAAACTTCAAATACTAGGAGGTAACATGCCCCTAAATAGTATGGAAAACCTGTCTCTGAAAATAATACCATAATAATAAGTAATCTTCATTTCTATAGTGCTTCTCATCTCAGAGCATTTTGCAAGCAGTGAGTTTGAATCATGTAGCAGGTAAGAGAGGGGAAAAAAGATTTGAGCTCCCTACTATCCTTGCCTTCCTAGAAAATGAACTCCATAGACACTGTTGTCATTTTTTCCCCTTGGAGTTTCTGTGAATAGAGAGCATTAGAATAGGCATCCAAAGCTTCCCAAGATTAGGTAGATCAGGAATGGGAACAGATTGGTCTGATTCAATTCTCTCAGTGTCCCTCCCCCAAACAATGCCAAACTTTAGGTCTCTACTGGCTCTCTGGAAGGCAAATAAGAAACTGGACTGAAGACCATTCATTAATTCAACTAAACCCCACAACTAACTAACCATCCACATAAATCCGGATTAGCAAAACATGGCAACATTTCTGTGATGTAACACAGCTGCGTGTCCTCACTCCACCTGACGGTCAGAGCTCTCTCAGGAGATGTGCACTAAGTCTGCATGACTCAACCTTCTCAGTTTAAAAAAAACAAAAATACAAGACTGGACTAAGCATTTCAGCCCAAAGGAATGTCTGCTTGTCATGAAAGTCAGAAGAAATAATGAAAAATAACATTAAGATGGTAAGTAATTCTTAAATGTGTCTCTCAAGCGGGAAGAAATGACAGGATGTGATTACAAATTTGTGATCTATACCAGAACACTCAAACACACTTTCAAAACAAAAGACCTAACTAGGTAGGATTCAAAATGTCTAAAACTTCTAGTTGCAGCAATTACCTCTTCTTTTTTAGCCCCAAATCAAACAATACCTGATTTGAACTGAGGCATAGTTTTCTCTGATATGTTCCATGTTGTCAATTCAGTAAGATGACAAATAAAAAAAACACATATACATTAACTGAACATATGCAATGTGTATTTTTAAAAATTATGTTTTTTAAATTAAAATGGCCAGATTTCACAGTGTCATTTTATAAAATACCCTGCATCTTGAATGCTAATATGCTTAACCAGTGCCACCTATTGGTTTAACAATAACACCCAAACAAACAAACAAAAAATGGTTGGCTAGTAAAACCAGAGGGGTCCGACCCGTGGTAAAATACAGAATTTAGGGGAAACATCAGTATTAAACTGATATAACAGAAGGGAAAAAGTGCTTCCTATATCAAAATATCAAGATTCAAAATTTCATTATTCACATGATTGTCTTCCCATTTTGAAACAAATGTTGGTTTCTGACAGTTCTATTTTGTGTGCAGCATGCTTACATGAAACAAATTTGGAATTGGATGCAAAAGACGATGAAGTTAGTGGAAAGATCTGCTAATCTCAGCAGATTTTAAATGAAGTTCTACATTTGGCATGCACTGAAAGCCTGAATCTTTTGATACCTTAGTGACTTCCAGAGAGTCTGCATGAAATCTCTCAATCCATAAATAAATCAACCAGTAAATAAACAGTACATACTCTTGTATAACTCTAGGGGTGATGATATGGATGAAAACTCTGAAGCAGAATTTTATCTCACAATGTGTCCTAATCAACTAATCTCACATTACCCCTTGGGAACACAGCACCCTTACACATAGATGTTCTTAAATAAAACAAGAAGAATTAGGTTGACCTGGAATCCCCAGCCCTGACCGTGATCTGTGGCAAACAGGGGATGCGAACGCTCTGCGCACAAACGCCACCAACAGCAGGAGCTCCAGCGCCACCGCAGGCTGCGGGCACAATCTCTACAGGGGGAGAGCTTTTTGCACCTCTGCAAACTGCACGAGTGGAAGAATTCAAAAAACTCTAATTCTTTCATTTAATAAAGTGAGTCAGGAAAAGCTGCTGAAAACGTGACAATTTGCAAACCATTATTGTGGTACAATTAAATAATGTGACAGGAGAAACTGAAGACACAGCGCATTTAGAAACATCAAAATTAAGTCTGAAAATTATCTCTGCAGAACACCAAAGGTTATGAAAAATAAGCACTGGAAAAGAACAAGGCCTGTTAGGACAAGAATTTGCTACTGTGATCAAAATTAACGTGAAAGAAAATATTCTTGTGAAATCCAAAGGAGGAGTTCTGAATGAGCTGTGGAAAAATGAATTAACAGACAACAGAAATAAGGACCAGCGCAGTACAAAAGTTATGGGCAAAAATCCCATTGATTCATTGAGAGGTGTCAACTCACACTTCAAAAAATTATGGAATTTCCCAGAAAGCAGAAAAGAGGCTTACAACACTGGAAAATGCTTTCAACAATTAAGTTATGTGCACTGCAACAGCTTTGCTACTTTTCTTCTCACCTCACTAGACCAAAAAGAAAACCATCAGGGTGTGTTACTAATGGCCCTTAGGGTAATGAGGCTGTGGCAAGCAATAAAGCAAAAGGATGTCACAGACATTCTTCATCCTAACTGCAGGTTCAAGTGCTGGAAGAGAATGAAGTAGTGTGTTGTAGGCTTTGAGAAAGCATCAAGCACAGCAGAGCCCTAAAAAACCACAAGAAAGCCAGTCTTAAAAGCACATACTTATTTCACAGTACAGCCTGGTACAGGACCATTACATATACCTCATTCTGAAGAAATTCCAATAAACACTCCTATGTGACTTTGCATCTGGCAGTACTGCAAAACAATGGAAGAGCTCTGCAAGCACTGCTGGCTCCTGAGTAAAGTTGCCCTTCCTTTATCTAAATTTTCTGCTTTAAGTGCACAAGTCATGGAGTTCCAATCCAGCTTGCATTCTTCCTTAAGTTTGGTACAGCCACAATTTGGGTGACTACAAAACTGGTGAGGTCTGGTTGGTTGGGCCAACTGGAAAAGCACGACTGAGAAATGTAGCCTACTGTGTGGGCTTCAAGTGAAAGATGTGAAGGCTTTTATGTCAGAAGAAGGAAAAGTCTCGAACCTGACACTTTTGGGTGTGCAGAAGCACCCACATAAGAATAAGAGTTGCTGCTTGCTATCAGTGCAGCAAGTTTGCATCAATACAGTAGGAGTTTTCTTTGCAACAGACTTTTTTTCTTGATGCTAAATGGGGAGGATTAAATAGTATCACTGAGCAGTCAGAATAGCTCATGGCTGTTGTAGAAACTGTTATCAAAGATGAATAAATGAAATGACAACCCCAGCAAAGGAGAGCAGCTGCAAGAGGGCATTAAGCCCAGGACAACGGGACTACATGAGGGAGGGATGCCAGATACTCAACTACAGCTTGTCTGAAGAAGAGCATCTTCGCTGATTTTAAAGGACTACTTTACTTAGTGGCAGACAATTTCAACCTAGGTATTAACACCCACTTACAGGCCCTGTGGTACAACATTTTTTAAACTGAGAATTCCAAGTAGGGCCTGCACTGAAACTTATTAAATATGGCCAAATAATTTACAAAGCTGGCTTGTTTAGATGGATTATGTAATGTCTGAGAGGCAAACAGTGATTGACACGTAAAGGAAGAGTGATTTATGAGACCTTGTTCTCCTTACCCTTCAAATTCTAATGATTCATCTAAGCATTATTTTTAGTGAATATTATATAATACAGTCAAAAAGGCCATTTTTAATAAATTCTAAAATGTACCTGTTTTTAGCAGCCAATCATTCTTCTGATGCCTTGATTTTCCTAGCTATTGCTTTCTTGCTCTAGGTTTTATTAATTCCTTCTGCTTGTTAACCACATTTTGATGATTATATGTAAAGGTAACAGCAAATTTGCAGTTTAACAATCTTGAGGAGTTAGAAATTGAAAAACGACTATACATGTTCTAGTCACTTCAAGAAGCAGATGTAGTTGAAGCAAGTAAGTTTAATTTCTCACAAATACCTTATACAAGTATGATACAGAAAAGAATATTTAAAGAAGACTTCCAAATGGCATACCAATTTAATTAATCAGTGACTGAACTACAGAATGTTTCCCAGATTAGCACCTTCAAATTACTTTAACCATCCTTCCCAAATCTTTACTCTTATTTTCCTGATTATAATACCCAGTGAGTTATAATTACCTTTAAAGGAGGATAAAGACCTTCTGTCCTGCTATGGTCTCAGTGGCAGTGTAGAATCTGGCTGAAAGGGTGGACTTGACTTTATTTCCATTTCTTGCACTGCCAGGCAGTATCACTCTTTCTCAGTGCCTGCAAAGGTATTTGTCGCTTGGCCACCGAATAGAGACAAATTAATCTTTTATCTACCACACCTACACACGGTTAAAGGCAACTGAATCTATAACTGGAGATTTTGTTTGAAACTATTTTGAATTTACATAATGACTGTGAGGAGCTGACTGTGGCATTAACATTGGAACAATATACCAGCAGTGGAATTGCTTAATAGAATTATATAATATTATACATGGCTGATTATAGAAAGTGTAAAATAGAACATTTTTAATTAAAACAGGTAGAGTGTAAAGAGATTATTTGCATTTTAATCTCCATTTTCTAAAAAAAGGGAGGAATAAATGATGAACTGTTTTCTACACATCTGTTCTCTTTTGAGAAGTATTCTTAACACATTAACTAACATTAAACAAATCAGACCAACAAATTACCATGTAAATAACAGAAATCCTGTAAATGAATCTCCCATTCAAAAAATAAACCACCAAAGAAAAAGCTGTAACATGAGCTATAACATTATAGACACTTCATAAATGCCTTATTTCCAAAAAAGCTTTACCTGAAACAAGCAGACCGCTGCAGGACATACATCCAAGATAAAGTTATCCTTACAGGAGTTTATTGATTGATATTATCTATCTTTTGTACAGATGCTCAGATTGAGTTCCCGGCATGGTAAAAGGATGAAGAGGAAGAAACTGGATTTGAGAAATTTGAGAATAATTACATACACCAGTTACTGAAAGTTACTGAAACTCATTCTAAACAAGGAAGTTTTCAATAATTTTTAAACTTTTGGTAATTTTATTGACTAATGAGCTTATTTGTGTTTGTATGTTGCTTGTAACCACAATCATAGTGCTATTGGAGATGTACCACTGCAGCATGCTGTAAAGTTTGCTTTCCTGTGTATTTTCTTAACTAGCTTGGAGACAGCTCATGAGAGCGAGATCTGCCAGGAATAGCACAGGTATATTTGCTCCTGCTTCAGACAGGAGGACAGATCTGAAAGCCTCCAGAGGTCCCTTGCAGCCCCTGTAGTCAGTGATTTGCAAACAAAAAATGACTAAGGAAATAGCTGTCTCAGGTCCCTTGGACCCCTGTTACAGCCACACATACCTGCTCTAGGTGGCATGTCACTGAACTTGGTGGCACTAGCTTTGCTCACCACAGATGGCTTATTCTTTATAATCCCTTGTCAGGAATGACTTGCATTTCAAAGTAAATCATGATCCAAATTTTGCTAGCGTTTTGATGTACCAAATTAGGGATCACACAAACAGAAATGCTTAAATAACTTAATAATTCTTCATCACTTTTAAATGTAATACAATACATACATACATATATACATAAAACAAGACCAGTATCAAATAGTAATATGATTCTATAATTTTCCAAGTATTTTCTAACAAGCACTCCTAAAAAGATCAACACTTACTGCTCACTGATGTCTGAGCTATCAGAAATATTATAGAGTGAAAACCAGAAATTTTCTTCAGAACTTACTACTTTGTCTTGCCAGAACAGTACAGGCTGTGAATCTAGCCTGTAATTATCAAGGAAGAAAATATTTTTCCTTTGATCTCCTCTTATAGAATTTGTGGAATTTATTATACAGCAATAGGTATGGAAAAATAAAAATATTAACACCTGAATTAAAAACCCACTTATAAAGTGGTCATACAAGATTTATGCTTAATTCTGACAGTAAAGCAAGATCCTCTAGATTTGTCATGTTGGCATAGTTATGTGTGGAAAATTCTTGATTGTAACCCTCAGATTAGAGTTCTGCATAACACTCCTTTGGATCAGACTTCATACCTTATGCCCCTTAGATTGTTGAATGCTGTCATTTCCTTATTTATTTCTTGTTATGGCTCCATTTTAATAACTCTGTAGGAATAAGGACACTTGGATATCTACGTCTTCACAGCTAACCTCTCTTTCTATATACAAAAATGGATCATTACAATGACAAATTTGGATAAAGTTACTCTCTTAGGGAGATCTGCTTCTAGGTACCCCTTCTCCACAGATACTCTTACATTTGTTTTTTGAGATCTCTTCTTTAGATGAATCCGCACAGTCTTGTTCATTAAAAAATTCCCAATAAATTTAGCAGGACTAGGCATTTTACTGGGTATTTTACTGGGTAATAATCCATCTCAAGATTTGGAAAGGTTGTTACAACTACCAAGACTATTGACTAATTAGTACAGCAACTAGACAAATTCATGGAAGCAAAGGGCCTCACAGGTTATTAAGCACAAAGAAATCACCTTCATAATTTTGTCCCTGTCGTGATTAATTATGCTTTCATCATACATCTGAAATTGCCAGGGTCAGAGAGGAGTATTGGGTTCCTCTGGTCTAACTCACTAAGCCTGATCTTACTGCATTTGTTTCTCATTTATCTTGTATGTAACAGCTGATTTGCTTAACTCTGCAAGTAGGGATAACTCCTCTCATCTAAAAGTATTTAACCTACATGGTTACTCATTGGTTCTCAATCATTTAAAAGTAATCTTAATCTAATATTTTAAACTTAACTTAAACTCTGAAACTAAAGCTGTCCAGATAAGGCTCGTAAGTCATCAATTCTCCTTTCATCTTAATGTTTTGTAAAACATTACTAGTTAGAGACTAAATAAAAATGTCACAAATAACATTGCTATGTATCAGGCATATACTATAATAACTATCTATCTCAACACCTATTTCAGTTTGGAGATTCATAAAGCCTAGATGAGACTGTGAAGGTATTCAAGTGCTAGTAGGGTGAAATGGGCTCTATTAATAAATATTTTCAAGGGTTTAATCATACCACAGGGGAGTGTTACTATACTGAAGACTGCAGCTCTGCCACCCCAGGAAATGCTAGGAGCAGGCTGAACAAGAGTATTTGACAGGCTCTGACAGTTTGAAATCTGACCTGTTTATCTATGTGATCGGTCCCAATCATTGATACAAACAACAGCATGACTCTGGATTAAGTTCAGTGTGGAAGTCCTGACATTTTCTAGTCTTTCTAGTTTCTGGCAGGAAGTGTATTTTGAACACTCTGACAAATCTAGTCTCTAAAGGTGACTTTTTTTCTCTAGATGCATATTCTGCACAAGAATGGCTATAGCTGCTCAGGCCTGAGGTCTTCCCAGCCCAGTGTCCCATCTCCAACACAGGGCAATAACAGGTGGTGACAGAGGGAGCTAAAGACCAGGTCAAAGAGAGATGGAGCCATTTAATTATGGTGGTGGTGAGGTGGCTTAACAAAAGTTGCATTTGGCACATGTTCTCCTTACCCAGCACACCACCATGCACATAGCACACTGCAGTGATTTGAGTCTTCTTACTATTTACTCTGCTACACTGCTTGTTTTCATCTACCTGTGATTTAGCCCTATTCCCCTTTTGACTACAGATTTGGTAAGTAAAACCTTCTCTCTGATACAAGCCCTGGATTAGTGAGTAGTGTTAGGCTTTATTTTAGAGGAGCACTGACACAATCATTACTAAATTGTGTTCTCTAATTCTATCTATTATTATCCTTCTTTAATTCAAATTCCAGGAAGGGGCTAAAGCAGTTTTCTTGAACAGTGCTGCCTATATTAAAATCTGAAAGATTTCTTTGTAATCCATGCACATGACTATTTATGATATTCTATTTATATCTACCACCTTCAATATATTAAAACCTTAAATTACTGTAGGTAGATACTACTAATGTATTACTGCAGCCTGAAATGATATTGCATCACAAAATACTTGTTCAGCTACTAAATTCAAAGAAATTTCATTTGTTTTAGATGAAAAGATTACCACTTGGGCACTGTCCCATATCTTGAATTAGAAGTTTAGTAACTCCTTGAAGTTTTCTTTATGTGATATATATTTTCAAATTGTCCTAACAAAACTTAAAGCCTAATGTAGGATTTTCTCTTGCGTGTTCACAAATCTGTGGACACATGCCCACACAGTCCTTGTATGCAAGTTTCTTAAGAGGAATTATTTTCCTGCATAAGCTTAGAGATAGGATGCCAAGTTATGCAGTTATGTACCTTTTGTACTACAGTGCTCTTACGTGATTACACAAATCCCACTACAGAATACACGTGGCCTCCTTGAAACACAGCCCTGGAAATCCTCTCCAGCTTGCTGCCTAGCAGAGTGCTGCTCAGCTGAGAGGTCATCCCACTGCCCTTGAGCAGGCAGAAAAGAAGCTTCCCTCTCTAGGTTGGGGAAGACTCTGGGACACTGCCTGCTTGGTGCTGCCTCTCATTTAAAGGTCTCATACCTTGCTGAGGGAGCAATTCACAACAAGGACACAAGTCAACACCACTGCTGTTCATCATCTAATACATTATTTGAGAAATTAATATCACATGAAATTTACACACTTGATTCATTGTCCCTCACTGTACTTAGAAATTGTGTCAAGAGTCCAGAAGCTCCTTTTCATCACTGAAAGAAAGCCATTGTCCCTAAGAATGAGGCACAGTCCAGCATGCAAATACATCTGCAGAAATAAAGCAATACTTGCCAAGTTAGAAAGAAAAAAAAGAAATTGTAGGTAAATTCTGCTTTGTTTTAATATTATTTCTTCAACGCTATGAAAAGCAGTGATACTCCTATGTAAAGCCTTCACTTTTACAACAGCATCCAACAGAATCTAGGCAACTCTTCAGTGTTGCTAGAAATACAACCTTGAGTGATACCCTTGGAACATACTCAGTTCTCACAAGAGAACTGAGCACTACCAACAAGTTCGAATATAGTCTATGACAGTGTGACTTGAGTGTCACGCATCCATTTATACCATCCTATGCAGTTTAGAGTATTTTACATAATTTATGTATATGTGTGTACAGACAACTATAGATACATAAAATTACAATTTTAATATTTTTAACATTAAAAATAATGGACACGTGGTCAAAAACTTTAAGTAGATACCCAATCCATTTGAAACCAATAACTCCAGGTGTTGCTACCAGGAAGATGACTGAGTTTCAGGTAACTTTGCTTATTTCTAAATAGCAAGAAGAAGCCACAAAAACAACAAATTATATAGCTTGCTCTTTTACTAAAATACCCCCACCCAACATCTCTTGATTATAGTACTGTTGCCAAATGCACATCCTACCTTTTGGGCACGTGAATGAAAATTTTGTGGAAAATTAAACAAAAGTTTGCAGTGCTTCCATTTGCATATTTGGTACATTTAGAGGAAATCCTTAGCCAAGTCCACAGGCTACATAAGCAGACAACCCACATAAAGGACATGAAGAGCAGTTTTTTTCATACAGATTGTCAGATTATTACAGTTTTTCAATTTTATCTGTGTGACAGAATAACAGCAACAAAGGCTTGAGGATCTACTTGGCTAAAAAACATCTTGTACTGGCTCGTTCTGCCTTGCAAAAAAAGTTAAAGCCTACATAAGACTTGGTGATACAGCCTCAAGGAAAGTCAGATCTTGCTTTTTGTTCAACCATCCCAACAATGGAGTTGTTTCATAGCACAAGAGAAAAGAGAAAGTTATAGGAGCAGAAGTACTGGAAATGGCAGGTTGCTTTCCAACTTAGTAAACTGCTGGTATCTCTAACCTCTGGACCTCCTGAAATAAGACATATTTCAAGTCAAGGTTTACACCAAAACTGGGTACTTTTAATGATTTTTCTCCCCTAAACTCTGAGATACTTTAAAACTACTGAACACCGTTTTTTGCCCCCCCCCCCAAGCTTGGTTTTTGACTCTTAAACACTACAGTGATGTGCGTCACACAAAACCATAAATAGGTACAAAATTAGGTAACCAGAACTAGCACTTAGCACAAAAAAAGTCCTGGAGTTATTTGTCTCCACATCTCCGCAACACCTCCTTTGCAATTTCATACACTTGAACATCTGTGGTTTTCTTTAGCTAAGGAATAAATTCCACTCAGATTATATAAAATTGTCTTTCTAAAAAGATCTTCATGTAACATATCCAAGTAGGGACACCATATGTTATTTTGGGACCGGTCAGAATGGACCATCATTAACTAAGCATTATTCTGGCTTTTGAATACCTTTCTACTTTAACATTTCCTCAATTAGATTTTCCTTAAGGAAAACAGTATTTCCAGTAAAAATAATATAACAGGCCTTGAACATGCTAAGAATGCCAAATTATGCCTTTCTCTCATCACATATAGTAATAACTTTGTAAATAAAGCAATCATAATTCTTCATCTATTTTATCTACCATCATGTTCTAAACGACAAATTCCCATGACTTTTTTTTTTTCTTTCACATGTACATAAACATAGATAAAACCACCTGTAATTCCTGCAAAGTAGCCTACAACAACAGTCCAAATGAAAACACTGGTTAAGACCTGTTTCTACAGTCATTATTTAATTCTCTAGTTAACAAAACTAACTGCTGGTGGCAATTTTGCTTTACATGTCACGAGAATATAAGTAAATTTGGCATTGAACACTTATACTTCACTACAACTGAGTGTTTTTCAAATTAATACAATGTTCTGGATGATGCATGTCAATGGATGTGAACTAAGGTGAAAAACTGAATAGTAGATCAAGAAAACTCAAAGTCAGTCAATAGCATAAGACAAGGAAAACTCACTCTGGCAATTCATGGGGAAGCTGGTGAAGTTTCAGCTGTACAGGTTGGTTTTATACTGTGCTTGTACATGGAATCATTAAAGTGGTGGTAATATCAGTGGTATCTTCTAATAGAATAAGATCTTAATTTTATATATCTGCATGTATGCATAGGACTTCATACTTAAGATTGTTAATCATGTCAAAACTAGTAGTTGGTTTAATAGTTTTAAAAAATGGCTACTGGAGACAGAAATCATGAGGAATTAAACAGGGCTGTTAAAGTATGTTCATGATCTCATCAAACCTGTTTGTTCAGCAAAGGATATTAACAGGCTAAAAATGGCTAAAAAACTATTAACTGTCCAGCAATCCAGTGCTGGAACTTAGGAAGTATGCAAGGGTTCTGCTCAAAGGAGAGTGCAGTACGTAGCTGAAAGAGTGGCTGGGAAAGGGATCATCCTTACCATGTGAAGTGCTAGGTGCAACCCTGTTTACACTTTGAGATCAGGCTGGCTAACACCACCCGTGCCAGAACACGCTCAGGTTCTATATAAAGGTATTATCATCCTGTCTGCAGTAGAACCACCTGTGTGTAGGATTTGGCTTTATACATATCCCCTTGTCAGTGCATTCATTTCTACTGATTACTAAGGCATCTTCACAACTAAAACTCCAAGAGCTCAGAGTAAAAAAATTATCCATGTCTTAACTAATTGAAAAAATAACAAGACTTTAAGTCAAACTAACAAAGGGCTGAATTTCTCCACTTTCAGAAGAACCAATAGGATTTAAAATGTTCAGAGTTTTGACTGCTTGTTTCAATTCACTGGACTTCATTCTCAAGACGATTTCCTAACTCCATTTTAGGAACCAGTTTCAATGAGAGCTCATAATACTTGCTTACACCACCATGTAACTTCTTGAAACAGCCAACTTTGCAACACAAATGATTTTCTGTTTGAAGTAGTGACAAGAATCATTGGACTGTTCTGAACCTATATAGGGCTGATACCACAGTTTCATGTAATGGCATCATATGGGAGTTTATACCTGTTGTTTTTCACATTAACTGTATGTTAATGGCAGGCACCTACACAAGCACTACTGAGTGGCAGAGAAACTGTCATTAACTGACTTGCTGTTAACAGTGCACAGATTGCTAAATGGAACAGTAAAGCACTCATTACAATCAGGCTAAAATGACTTACTTTTCTTATTCTCTTTGAAGTAATGAACATATCTTGATAAAACCAAAACCAATAAAGATCTTCAACCTCTCTTAGCCAAAATGCCTATTTAAATGCATACTCAAAATATTGCTGATTGCTTATATCTACTGAAATGTGAAAACAGATTTATTTGTATTCAAATAATAGAAAAACTTTAGTTTCTAAAGATCTGGTCATTTTCAGTGATATGAAGATGGATTAATTGATATCAACAACTTGAGCAAGACAATGCTGCTGATTACTAGGGAGAATACAGTTTTATTTATCTACAAGATTTCCTCTAGAAAACAAAGCTGCAAAATGAAGCAATCTTACTACTACCCATGCTCACAGTCTCCAGTTGTTCTTTTTAGGGACTTCTAGTTAAGAAATTTTTCAAATAACCACTTTCCTACTTGCCTAATAAAAACATAATTCATTTCAGTCATACAAAAGTAAGTTTATAAAGAACAGACCAAACACTGATTACCAGAGTTCTCTCCTACACACTTAATAAATGTAATTCAAAAAAACTTCTTTTAGATTTATATACTTTCAGTGGTAGATAATATTTCTTGTGACTGCTAGCAGGATTAATCCATATGCTTCTCTGACACCACAGTTCAAGTCTACCTCTATGAGTCTGGGGGCTCACTGCCCTTTTCAGGAATGCTCTGCATCAAGAAAAATGAGTATAAACTGTAGTGATATGCTGAAAATTAACAAGGGAAATATAAATTGTAGTTGAATGTGTTAAAGGTTTACTGAATAGGAATACTTCAACATTTTCATCTAGAATTTTTGCACAGTGAACTTTTTCAAGTGTTTTACCAACAACAGTTCTATTTCAAAGTACTTTACTTGATGATGTCTAAACCCCATTATAGGCTAATTTCTTGTTTGTCTATGTTTCCTTTCTCAAAACTCATACATCAACAACAGTGCTACCACCAATAAATAGTAATGGTTGTTTCTTGTCATTGAGAGTCCTTAAATGTTCATAAAGAAAACCTGTAGCCACCCTGAAATATTTAAATTTTAAATTTTAAAGTAATTTTTAAAAGCAGGAGCAATGTCACAGATAAAATACTTGGCATGAGGAGTGTTAATCATTGTGACCATGTGAGGCTACAAGAAAGATAATGTAAACAATCCTAAAATGTTTGAATTGCTTTCATTCAGTGTTGGGATTTTTTTAAAGCTGATATTTTCAAATTGCAATTCCAGGGTAAAATCCTGGAAATGGTTATATATGGCTTTAAATCTCAACTTTCAGAATGAGTTTAGTGGGCTTTCTATTTTAGCAAATAACTAGCTAACATACCAAGCTACCCTAAATGTCATTCACATCAAATGCAGAGGCATCAGCAGCTTCCCAGTTAAGGCAATGCTGGCAGAAATCCATTTCTAATGATCCACAGTAATTTTCTTTCAGAGTTTCAGTTTTTCTAAAAATCCTCAGTAATTTTCTTTCAGAGCCAAATAGATTTTTTTTGGTAAATTATCACTATTTTTATATCTCTTTGCTTGAATTGCAGCAAAAAACTGCAAACATTTTCATGCCCTCCTTAAAGAAGGTCATCTGTTTAAACAAACAGGGATGTTGAATATGAGACCAGAGAATTGCCTTGTGTTTAAAGCAAGTAAGAAGTGCTAGAGGTGTGGGAGTTCTTCAAAGCAGCAAACACTACCTCCCGTATTTTTTTGCTTGTGAGCACTATTTCTCATACTCCCGTAAGTATTTGTGCCAAGATAATTTTCACTTCAAAGTTCAAACCATTTTGTTGTTTCAGGCACAATTTTCAGATCTCTGATGTTTGCATAAAAGGTGACAGTATTGTTGAATTAGAAGTGTTGGAGGGAAGGTGGTGGGTGGTGGTGTGAAAGATAATTGTGAATACAGTGGGCTCATTTTTTTACAGACAAGTAACGTCATAAGTGTGAACACTTAATTTATTATTTCTGTGCTTCAAGTGGGAATATGCTTCAGCAACTCCTATCTTACAAGTGGGAATGACACCTCCTGAATGTATGCAAATTCCTCGAATCAAAGGGTAATTTTAAAAATAGGCTTTAAACAGCAGGATGCCTAATTAATTCAGATACCGGGTATACGACCCCGACTTTATTAAGCTAAAACTGCAGGTTTCAAAGCATGCTTCCTTGGAAGCAGAGTACAGCCGGGATCAAAGGCTCACCTTAGCTGTAGCCTCAGCCGGCTAAGACCTGCTTTCATTGTGCTATGAATCTTCCGGAAACTCTTATTAACCAGACCCCCCTGCAGAGCTTTTCCAAACATCCCCCTGAAAAGCCTCCCCTTCGCTAGAAGGCAGCCCGCAGCCCGTTTCCGTGTCTCCAGATCCCGTGTGCCCTGCAGCTCCGACAGCGCAAAAATGGGAGGATACCTCGCGCCCCGGTGTCTTTCAGGGGTGTCATTTACAAACATAAAACTTAAGGAGAGACACACCCTGGTGCCTCCGAGCTCGTACACCCACACCCGGCAAAGCTCGCCCCACAACCCCGCTGCCGCCTCGCCCCGCGCCCCACGGCGCCCGGACGGACGGAGGGGCCCCGGCCGTCCGCAGCGGAGAGGGGCAGGAGCCGGTCCCGGCCGCTGGAGCGGGGGTGCCCGGGAGCGGCGGCGGCGGAGCGGGACCTGGAGCCGGTCCCGGCCGCTGGAGCGGGGGTGCCCGGGAGCGGCAGCGGAGCGGGGCCCGGAGCCGGTCCCGGCCGCTGGAGCGGGGGTGCCCGGGAGCAGCGGCGGAGCGGGGCCCGGAGCCGGTCCCGGCCGCTGGAGCGGGGGTGCCCGGGAGCGGCGGCGGCGGAGCGGGGCCGGGGCGCGGCGCGGGCGCTGCGGGCGGCAGGGGGAGCTGCGGGGCGGGCGCGGCAGCCGCGGTTACCTTCGGGGTTGGCGCTGATGAAGACGCGGACGCTCCTGCCGCTCGGCACCAGGTGGGACGGCAGCGCAGAGAGGTTGCCGGAGAACGCCGCCCGCCGCAGCGCCGCGTCCCGCGGGCAGGGCACCCTGCCGCCCGCCCCGGCCGGCCACATCCCGCAGGGCGAGCCGCCGGCTCAGAGCAGCCCCCGGAGCGCCGCGGCGGCGCCGGCAGCTCTCGCCGCCGGCTGAAGGGCAGCGGCCATACGGACGCTCGGGCTGCCCGGGGCCGCCGCCTGCCTCCGCGGCGGTGGTGCGGCTGGGGCTGTGGCCGCCGCCCGGCGCCGGAGCGCGAGGGGAGCGAGGAGACGATGCGCCGACCGCCCCCGCCGCTCCCTTGCGGCGGCCGGCCGGCGGCGAGGAGGGCGCGGGCAGAAAAGTTTGCGGCGGAGCGGTGCCGGGCGCGGCGGGGGCTGCGGTGCGACGGCGGCAGCCGGACCCCCAGCGCCGCCCGGCCGGCCGCGGCCACCGCGGAGAGCGGCGGGAGGCTGCGCGCCGGGAGCGCGGGCTGGCCGGCGAGTCGCTCTGCTTCCCCCTCCGCCAGCGAGGGTTTGCGGCGTCCAAAGCGGAGACGCCTCCGGTGAGGCTGACGGCGCCTTCGCTCCTCCGAGTGTGTCACAGCCCCGGGATCGGATTTTTATAAGAAAACTGCTGCCGGCTCATCCTTTGGACTCGGAAGAGTTCAGAGCCCTTCTTGTGTTGTGTTCCGTAATCTGCACAGGAGTCCTGCCTGCTCAGATACAAAAGAGATATGCTCTTGCTGCTTTTTTCTTTCCTTTGTTTTTAATCAGTTATTTATTTATCGGAATAAATGAAAAGCTGCGGTTTGAAGAATGAAAGAGACAGGAAGCAACGAGACGCGCCGCCGGCGGGATGCGGTCCCTTTGCAGCAGTCAGTGGCGGGGCATCCCGTTGGGCAGCGCCGATGAAATATTCAGGAGGGCGGCGGGGTCGTGCCGCGGCTCCGCCGAGCGCGGGGGCGGGCGGGGGCGGCGGGCCGGTCCCCGCTGGAGGGCGGCGGCGCGGGGCGGTGCGGAGCGGCGGCCCCAGCCCCAGCGGGCGGCGGGCTCTGGGCGAGCCGCGGAGTTTAGAAACCTCCCCGGGAGGGGCGGGCAGGCAGGGACATGGCAGCCCGGCGGAAAGGAGGGGCTGGGGGTGCAAGGGAGGGGTGGGCACGGGGCTGCAGACAGCCCGATGGGTCTGTGGGCCGTGGGAATCCCTTCTCGGGGGGAGGATGGAGACTTCGACAGAGGGATTTGTCAAACACTCTGCAGGTGTTTGTCCGTGCTTGAAAGGCTGGAGGCAAAAGTCTTTGACGCGGGTGGTATTTATACATTTTATGTGCTGTAACTGATACAAAGCCGATTTGTCTATTTCCAGATATATAATACAGTATGTACAATGTACACGAAACAGTCTTACTGTGTTTTTAAACGCAGTATTTAAGACCTCTACTCGGTTCCGTTACCCCCTGCGCTGCCGTGGTCCCAGCCGGACGAGTTGCCCGCTGTGGCAGCAGTAGGGGAGCCTGAGCTGGCTTTCGCGGAGGCAATGCTGCTAAAGTAGGCGAAGCAAACTACTCAGCTCTGTTTCAGAAACGAAAGTGACAGCCAGATGGGTTCCTTAAGTACTGATGAGCAGATTTGTTAAAAAAAATCCTGATTTCTTAAAGAAATATGTTTTATGTAGAATTGCATCCCACATGTATTTCCATGTGAGTATAAGGGAGTAAATGTGGTGCTTTTTACTTGCTGTTGCTTTGTTAGTTCTGCACCCCATACATTTTGGGCTGAGTGCAAACAAATGAAACAGAGATGTGTATATTTTCAGATATTAGTTCTCAAAGAAAGAACATTCCTCTAAATTCTGTGAACATAGCTGAGCAGGAGAGAATGTGCTTATGTGCAAAAAGGAAAAATATGCAGCGTATATTTCAACCATTAATATTGAAATGTCAGCATTGGGCAGAAGGGTTGTGGGACTGTTAGGAACTGAATGTCCAGGAATTGGAAAAATCCCACTTTTAATCCAAATGTATTCCTGTAGGAGTTAGCAGTGTCCAATAAGGAGCTAATCTCACTTGAAGCCTGTCATGGTAGACATGCATATTTATCTTCTCTCTGGAGTCTCTGATGCTCTGTTTAAGACAAGCCTGAAGCTTTGGCATAATTCGGTTTAAAAATCTGACAGTCGTGAGATGCAATTCCCTAGGAAATGAGGCTTCATATATGTCACTGCCTACAAGACTGTTGGTCTTATCTGCACTTCCCTTAGCCTTTGTGTAGCCAATATACTTAGGCATGCCTTTTTCTGGCTGATGTCATGAACAGGTAATTTCTTTAATACTGAGATGAAAAGCAGCTCCTTGAAGCTGCAGACAGTTTATGTGTGCACTAAGGAAATGATTTATAATGTGGGCTGAGTTACATCTTACGTACTTTGCTGAGACTAACTCTCAGCTGGGCCATCTCCTTTGCTTCTCCTGCATAAACTACTAGGCAGTTCTTAGGTAGGAATTTGCTTGTGGAAGCAGCTCCTGGTAAGGATGCAGAGACTATGACTTCATATTGCTGCTGCCTTAGTATTATCATAATTTTCTCAGACAGTTTCTTTGGAGGATGAGGCTCATTGATCTACCCCTTTACCATGCTAGCCATAATGCAGTGTGTTTTAAGGCTCTTTTTGGCTGTCATCTTTACTAAGTTGAAAACTTGAGTTTGCATAATTTAAATTCTTTTGAAATTTTGTCTTTGACATCATTGACAACAATATCAGCTTTTGACTGAATATGTTGTTTCGTGAACCCAGGCCGAATGAAATGGGACCAAGCGTATCACTTCCAGCTGTTCCCCCTGTCTGTTTGTTGCCTGCCTGATGCTGTGCTGGTGGCAGGCATAGCTGTGTTGCATATGAAGCAGGTAGTCCGTGCAGCTTGCAGGCTGCCACTGTGCAGCTCAGAACCTGTGCTGATCTATATTACTATTTTCATCTGTACACTGGATTGCCTTTATGCATGACTCAGCTTCCTGTCACGGTTGCTGCCACCTCTGTGCAAGCTGAAATGGACAGATGCCTCAGAGTGGTAATCTCTTTTGCTGCCCGGCTTCAATCTGTTTGTGTTTGGGGCTCAATGTCCTAAGCTTTAGCACCTGTGAATATAAAATGCTGGAAATGAAGTACAGTGAGGCTGAAAGGGAGAGGATAAATAAATTACTACAAAGAAGCTAATTTATTGCTTTACCTGAGACTTTATCAGTATGAAAGCACTCTGGGTGAACTCAGTTAGAAGATTAGTTAGTAGCTTTTCTTAAATTAAAAATACTTATTTTGTTAATTCAAAAAATTAAAACAATATCAAAAAAACATTATGTAAACCAAAATAAAAATCATGTCTAGGGTTCTTCTGTGTTCATTATAAGCATACATCAAAATGCCCCTGTTTCATATTGAATAACATGTTTATTAAATTTTTCATTTAGAAGTGATATGTTAAAATCAGTGTCTGTATTTGAGTCCCCACAATAGTTAGGTGAAAGTTGCCTGGCAGAGGTTCTTGTCCTGTAGAAGATGGTAGAGCATTGCCTGAAGGCATAATCCCCAAACTTTCACCCTGACTTTATTGTACTTGCAGTAGATCTACAGTGTCTGTTATTAAAGTTAGTGCAGAAAGTCTCCTTGTGTCAAATAAGAGTAAAAACAAATCTGTAATTCTGCAATTACTTCATATAAACATGGCATGATCCTGAAAAACAATAAATCTGCAGAGTAGCAGGGAATTTTTGTACATATGCACTTGGTGTATGTTTTTTTCTCTTTCAACATAAAGTTTCTTTGTTATCCTTCTGTGCTTATTTGCTCCAAGTTGAGTTAGATTTAAATTGAGCTACAGAATTAATTCCTTGGTAAAACACATGAGTGAAGTCTGGTTATTCCTGATGGTCTGATCCTGCGTAAGTCAAATAGAGTAGTGCTTTATTTCTTGAGTAGTCCCATAGGAAATAATAAGATATTGAAGGTAGGAAGAGCCGTTCAGTAGTCCTGATTCACATCCATCGTGGTCAGTAAAAAATGTACCAAGTAGTTTGGATTAAACCCAGCATGATAAGGGTTTGCAAATTAGAACCAGCTTTCTGAGTTAGGTTGTATAAAAATGACTATTTCAGATCAGTTCTACTATGTTGAAGAGCTTGGGAAGTAACCTGAATGATATGCTACAGGTAATGTTGTAATGCAGACTTAACTATGAGAAACACTTATTCTGTCTGCAAGCTAAATTTAAGTTCTTGCTCATATATGTTCTAATACTTCAATATATGTTGTGGGGTATGCAAAAGCACTTGGTAGTAGTTCAATTTCAGTCTCACTGCTGTCAGTGGAGACAGGCTCAGTATTTCTGTTTGAGGGCGTACCTGTAGCTGACACTTTTGGAAAACATACACCAAGTATGTGACAGGGTCACAATATTTGAGGGGTTTTATTTGTATCTTTCAAGTAAAATGTTTTACTGCACGCTAAGATACAGGCACTGTGGTATACACCTAAAATACCCATCTGAGAACTCTCAGATATTTAAAGCCTGGTTCTCCTAGGGGCTGCATGTGCCACCTTGCTATTGTCTTCATTCCAAACCAGTAACTATTTGCAGGAGCTAGGAAGGCAAAGTTTTAAGATCAGGTCAAAAATCAAGGTTTGAGGATCTGCAAATTGACTAGCATCTAATCTTTCCTGTAAAAATTAAAAGATTCCTGTGTAGAGTTACATCATCTGGTGAAATAGTAACTCACAGCTGAGTGTTACTTTGCTGCTCCCTCGCAAGCTGGCCCAGTTTTACGAGCAGGCGATGAAGGCAGTTGCCTAGAGCGACAGACAGAAGGAGGCAATAAAATCACATTCTAAGCAAGAACGAGACCCTGTGACTCTGTGCCTGTTTTTGGTGGCTTAATGAGGACTCAGTGCATTCCCCAGGCACCATTCGCCTCAAGGTGCTGATGTGCTGAGACTGAGCAAGCTCCTTACTACAGGAGCCATGGCCATGGTTGTCTGAACATCCCATCTATTTGTGCTTGTCTCTGCTTCAACCTGCTGCTGCTGAAACTAAGTGGAGAAACTTTATATGCTCCTCCTCTGTTCCTTTTTCTTGACAGTGCTGTATTACTTTTGCCAAGATGGTTGGATTGGCAGGAGAGCAGGGACAGATGTGCTGAGACTAGAGAGCTCACAAAATTCATGCTTCACTAAAAATCCCCTTGTTATTATTAGCCTTGCAAATTAGGAATGACAAGCTGCTGAGACTTACTGAGTTTATATTTATGTCAAGTAACTGATTGCAAGAAATAAGACATGTCTTAGTAAATTTTACATGGGTACTGGATTGCTATATGGACCTTTTACTGCCATCTCAGGGTTCAGTTAACACTACTTGATGTAGGCTTCCATTTTCCACCCAGTTTTGGGTGCTAAAAAGGTTTCCTTCCTTTGCTGCACTGATTGTGCTCTGACACCTCTAGACACCTCTAGATGGATCTCTTCCATGGTGTGAATAGGTTGCTGTATCAGGCTTTGCTAATAGATGCGGTGGAGACTTCAGTATCACTGACCACATGGTTAACAAGCTGTAACAGAGAACCTGTTAGGAATGACAGTCATTTTGCCCTACTGCTTTTTAGAGGAGCTGCTTGGAGCAGCAGAGATTTGTGAGCTGACTGCAGGGACTGAGGTGACACTGTACAGGTTTGCTTTAGGTGCACAGTTGGTTTGTCGTGCCATCCAAAGGCATCCACTGAAAGCATTGCGAGGTCAGCCTTCACCACACATCAGGGTCTGTAGTAGAAAGAAAGGAAATGTGTATGGGATACAAAAAAAGAGAGACAATCTAGTCTTATCAGAAGTAATAAGAATTTGGAAAACATACTGCATTTCATTAGACTTTGCAACTTTAATCAATCGCTGTGTCATGAAAAGGAGATTTATGGGAGGCAGATTATCCCTCAGTGGCCCACTGGAATATTCTTAAACGCTTTGTAGCACCTACATTCCTTCATACCAAAGTGAATGCTAAACTTGAGTTTCCTAAAGCAAGGACAAGTTTGAGTTTCCATATTTTTAATCCAGGAATACATTTTTCTTGTGGGTGAGCCTGTAATAAAATTCTGCTGACTTCTCTGTGTTCTTTCCACAATTTCATAAAGTTTTTTTTTTAATTTTCCCTTTTGATATTTTGCTTTTGAATATGCAGTAATGGGATATGTGTTAGGTTTTCAAATCACTTCACTTTGACAAATGCTAAGGAGAGGACTCCAGCCTAGAATATGATTTACAAATACAGAGGGATTAGAGCAATCCTAGCTTTCAGGAGCTGTCAAGCAATGTGATTATGCACCTGTACAATACATAGATTATTTTTTATTTCAAGAAAAGAGAGAGGTTAATATCTGATTGGGTTTGTACCTTTGTAAGCACAGCTGTATTTCATTTCCATCTCCAAGTTTCAGTTATTTTGTTCTAAATCCTGCCACCTGGGAATCTGCCTTGACCCCTGGCTTGACAACAGGCTGGAAGTTGAAGAGAACTGCACCCTGGGTTTCTTTGTTTGTTTGGGATTTTTTTTTAATCTCCTTTAGAAATTTTCTGTTTTCTTTGAAACTGAGCAAGGCAAACATAGCCTTTTCTCTAATGTTGTAAGTGGCTACAGCACATCTATAATTTTATAATCTCACGCTTGATTAAAATGTTCTTCAGACCTAAAATAACTTTTTTTTTTTCTGTCTATTAGTTTCTGCTGGAAGACTAAACGAAGCAGTTTTAATTCATGTAGAATTAGAGTTCTCTTGCACACATATGAAGATGTACACTCCCCAAGCATAGGTGCATACACACATGTACACACTCAAAAGACACAAAAAAACGTATAGATAACTAAATTCACATGGAGTATGCAGTAATAAATTCAAATTTGCCCATATGCCTTTAAATTTGACCCTGTTACACATAAGTGTTATAGCAACCTATAATTAACTGACCCAGCACTCTCTTTTACAATCCCTTTTCATAACTCAGTGCAGAAAAGAGGGGTGTTCATTTAATGAACAGTTTTCAGCTCTTTGACAGGGTGTGTTTGGAGGCACGCTTGCCAGTCACTGTTAGAAGCAGGTTTTTAACTTGTGAAGTGTCTCATAAAATTAGTAAGTATATAAGCATTTCCAAAAGCTGAGTAGCACCCAAGCCAGAGGAAGTTTTGTCTTTCTTTATTGAAGCAAACTTGTTCCATTGAAGCACAGGAAAACTAACACCTAAAGTATCAATTAATTTTGGATGCCCTCTCTGAGACAGCAAGGACTACATTTTTTCAGAGTAACTGGTATTAGATACTGAGTAATAGGTGTGATTTTTTATCAGCTTTGGTTGTAGCTGGGAGTGTTCAGTGTTTTTCTGTATCAACCTTAGAACTTCCAAGTCAGGTCCCCAGAAAATGAAGAACCTAGAGTTAATGACCACCCGTGACAAATTAAATTACTTAATTAGCATCATAGGAAATCTGGGGTAGAAGCCAGGACAAAATGTCATTCCCTCCCCCTCTGCAATGTTCACTTTCTTAGCTGTGAAAGTGGTTCTTTCCTTTAATTCCTTGTCCCATTCCTAACCTCAACTAAAAATAAATTTGCAATCTGCTTTATTTTATGGTCCCGCATCATCCTTAAACGTAGTTACAATAAAGTAGGCAAAATATGCTCCCAAGTGGTTTTAACTTGCTCATTAAGCCACACTTTCCCTCCTTAGCCCACCCTCAGAGTCTTCTCACATACTTGGTATGCTTCCCTAGGGATTTTATCCTACTGTACTCTCCATTTCTTTATCCTATTCTGCTTGTCTTAACCAGTTCTTTCATACATGTCCCAGATTCCTGTCCAATATATTTGTGTCTTTTCATTGCCCAACACCTGTTTTTCCTCTCTTTTAGCTACAGGTCCTCTTTTTGTGCAATGTGAGTGTCCATCTGTTGTTCCTCCCCCTCCCTTGCCCGCCTTGTTCTCATTTTTTTGGCCAACTACTCACTTTTAGTTCATCTCTCCCTGTGCTTCCTAGGGTTCACAACTTCGCGTAGCTGTTTTGAGCATCTCTTCTCCCCAGTTCCGTATTTTACTTGATTCTTCCCTTTCACCGAGGGCAGTGGGGTGGCCCCTGCTCCTCCCTGACAGACACTTCTCCTGGGACACTGAAAAAGAGCTTTAGGATATACTGGTAGTGGTGACAAGAGTGGTAAAGTCCCATATGATGAGAACATTTGAGATGGACCTAAAGGCTTCTGGGTCTAGAAGTTGCTTATGGCAACGAAGAAGATATGCATTGCACTCTCTCTGAGGAAATGCAATCCAAGTACAAACCAGAAAGTAAAGGAAGAGGAGGGACAGAAGGCTGAGATGTTTCTCTGAGAGCCTGTCCAAGTTTCTGTGTCACTGCTTTTGCATAGATTGTTGTGGCAAGGAATCTTGGAATCATATCCGAAACAGAAATTAGGGAGAGGCTGAGCCCAGGGAGGATGTGCATATCTGCAGCTGAGTTAAGAGAGGCCCATCTGCTGTGCAGGTTTCATGAGTGTTTTCTTCTTCTAAGTGAACTTTACCTACTGCACAAGTGGCAAGTCAATTTTAGATGTATAAGTCAAAATACTCATGTTGCAAGGTTGCTGGTTAATAAAATTTAACAATCTGATTTTGCATTTGTGTCTCTGTGTATGTACTTATTTATTTGTGCATATTACATGGCGAATAAAGTCACTGCTCTCTGATGTGTCTGCACTAATAGAAAATGATGCCACTTACACTCCATTGTTAATGTGATTTTATAGGATTTATTGTCATTGCAAGTTTATTTTAGACATAGGAAGACCCGGGGGAGTAGGATTATAATAACAACATTAATTTGTCTTCTTAGTGCTAAGAACAAAATAAAGAAAAAAAAAAACAAACAAAAAACAAACTTGCTAAGCTTTGTTTAACTTGCAGGGGTTCTGGAAAAGCAGCTGTCACTTTTTAAAGTCTTATTTACTATATGCCATCATTTTTCATCTGGATCCTGAACTGATATTGCAGTTGTGCTGGAGGAAAAGGAAACTTCCACCTTTCCAGGTCCAGAACAATGTATCTAATCTTGGAGGCAAGCAGGGAGAACAAAAGGGAGCATCTTTGCATGAATCTGATTATTCTGGCTCAGAAGTGGTGGCAGTGGATTTCTGTGTCTAGTCTACTGTTGCTAATAGTGATTTCTGTAAGCTGATGGAGCACAGAGTACCTTATTACCAAATGTCTTCACAGACATGTTTTGTAATCATTGCCATGTCACAGTTGTACAGTGCTGTGCTCTGAAGTGTTGTGAAGGCCCTTAGGCAGCCTCAGTGTAGAAACATTTGCTGAAGAATCATGAAGACAGCTATCATCATCCAAGGGTGAATTCAAAATAATCTTTATCCACAAAAAAAATTGGTCATTTGGTTCATTGCTTCAGTAAAATGATTTTTAATTTTTTTCTACAGAAGCAAGAATAGTTTAGTCTATTCTTGGCAGTTAATCATATTTGCTGAGCTATTTAAATAATTCAGTAACTCTCTTCCATGAGTTATGCATTGCTTATTGTAGGGAATTACATCAGTCTGTCCTTTCATCAATGTAGGTGTGTATAAACCAGCAGATGCAAAAATAGAATTCTAGAATTGTCAGGGTTGGAAGAGACCTTTAAGGTCATCAAGTCCAACCACCCACCCAGCACTGCCTCTGTAACCTCTAAACCACATCACCCAGTGCCAGATCCAGTTGTGTCTTGAACACCTCCACGGATGTGACTCCACCACATCCATGAGCAACCTATTCCAATGCCTGACTACCCTAACAGTGAAATCTTTGTTTTAATATCTAATTTGAATCTCCTGTCTCAGCTTAAGGTCATTTCCTCTATTCCTCTCAGTGTAGGTATGCTGGAAGACACTAGCCCCCCACCTCCCTACAACTTCCTTTCAGGTGCTTGTAGAGAGCAAAGAGGTCCACCCTGAGCCTCCTCCAGGCTGAACAAACCCAGCACCCTCAGCTGTTCCTCATAGGACATGCTTTGTCTTATGAGGAACAGCAAAAATGTATCAGGGCTCCTAGCTCTACAGTCACTGAAGTTGCTGTTAGGATGAGATGATGTACCAGTCCCTTTTCTGCATTCCTTTTTTTTGGAAGAAAATCGGCCTTGGAAGAAAATCTGCCCTTGGGCTGGACGGGAGCAGCAGCAGGCACCAGGCAGAGACGAGTGCCTGGACACTCAGTGGCTGCTCAACTCCAGGCACCAACCTCTGACTCAGTCTGTGCCAAGTTCTCTGTGGGCAGGTAAGTGTGCTTTACATGCCATTTGATATTTCCTATCAGTTGAGCTCCCTGAAGGGTGCAATCACTCCTTTTTTAGTTTTCCTGTGTAAGAGAGTTGGCAGATGCTCTTCCAAGAGACACGGGTTTCTCTTGTTTGTCTGGATGCCAGCTGAAACCAGTTGGATGGCTTTAAATCTTTTATAAAAACAAGTATGTAAAAGCTTTGCTTTAAGGTGTCCAACTACCCACAAAAAAAAAATCTAAAAATAATAAATTCCCTCTTATTCAGAATTAGAGTTTGTTCTCCCAGTAGGAGGGTGTGAAATTGCTTTATTGGCTTTTTTGTAGCTGCCTTCTATTGACAGAAGTGAGGCCTGAAGATGCAAAGGGACAGTTCAGGCATGCTTGGGGAACCCAACCCCAAATTCTCCTCGAGTCTCAGTTCAGGTGGCTGTTTTTACTCTTTTTCTGTTAAAATAAAAAAAAATTAAAAAAAAAAAGAAAAGAAAAAAAAAGAAAAAGAGGAATCAAAGCAATTGAAAGCATTTTATCAAAATGCCTCCCCCCCCCCATATTTATTTATTCATGAAAGCACATAAAATTGTGACACATGAGGAGAAGTGTCTTCCTTTGAGGATGTGAGTGCTCACACCTGGTGATTTCAGTAGGAGACAGAGCACAGCTAGAACTGGGATGAAGCACTTACAGTTAAACAAATTATTAAATCAAAGTCAGGAAGATGATTCCCTCCAGGCCAGGCAGGGCATTGAATATTTTTACCCCACCAATTCTCATGCCTACAGTAATTTTGTGTCTTTGTAGTGCTGTATGCATGACAAAGTATGCAGGTTTCAGTTTGTTACTGGGTGGTGAAAAATGTGTTATGGTGTATTGTAATATGCTGCTAAGTAAAATGGTCTTCCTTTAGGGTTTTTTTGGTTTTTTTTTTTTTTTTGTTGTTGTTGTTTTTTTTGGGGGGGGGTTTTTTCCCTCAAATATGTGTTATGTATTCTCTTCAACTTGCTGATGGAATTTTCTACTGAATGAGGTATGGTCAAGTGGTCAAGGTGTCAGGATTTAACTCCAATGCAAATGTTAACAAGACCTGTTAACATTTGCAATGACTAAACAAATTAATTAGGACTAGCTCATCTGAGAAATTTAAAGATGTAATTCCAGGCCATCATGATGCATCTTTGGCTGCTGCTGAATCCCTAGATCCATAATTGCTAATTTAGGTCATTCAGCCTTATGTTTTCTGAGAGCCTCCTTCCTTAAAAAATAATTCTTTCCAGGGATATGCAGAAGCTAGGGAGTCAAAGCTGCAGCTGATGACTGAATAGGTTTAGCAGTAAGTTTATATGCATCATTTCCTCATTAGTAAGCTGTGAGGGAGCTGAGATACAAGCTGTAGTATCTCCTTGCCTCACAGGAATGATGGAAGCATTAGAAATAGTGAGAAAAACATAAGCATGAGACCCTTCAGGTTGCACTGGATTTCCCTTACAAATTTCAGTAGTTGTGATACTTAAAATGGAAGAATTTAATTTAAAAAATTGAACTAATCTAATTTACCAAATCAGAATTTGGCCAGGACAATGGATTTGAGTCTACTGGTCTTGAGAGGATTACTTTTGGTACTGTCCTAACACAACCGCGTAAGATGTCATTTACTCTTCACTTGGAAAATAGCATTTTGATCCACATTCTCTGCTAAATTCAACTTGTGGCATTGAATCACTGAGAGCAGATAGGTGTTACAAGTTACCATGGCACCTCCTTGGTGATCTCCACTTCATGGTTCCCTTGAGCAGCAGTATCTTTTGAATTTTTCACAAACACTGCATCCTGTAATGGTGTGTTTGCATTGTGTCCCTTTTTCAGTTTTTGCTTTAAGGTATAACACCAAAACTGAGTTTTTAAGACTGAGTGTTTCTCTTTGAAGACACAAACTTGAGGTGTGAAACATCAGCAGCTCAGAGCAGGTGCTGGGGCTATTTCGATTGCTGGTGCTATCCACCTCTGCAGCCCTGCTTGGCAAGTGATGCGGCTACAGTTTGGCAGTATTTTGGGACATAGGTGTGACTTGTATTTAGGAATGAATTAAAGTTTCATTCTTCATAGAGAAGGTGTCATAGATGTTCCTTGCTGCTCTCCAAAGGAGATGGGCAGCTGAACTGTTCAGAAGATAAAAGTGCAGTTCTGAATAATTTGTTAAGCAAATAACTGTCTGTGCCTTCGGAGTGCAGCAATATCATGATTGTTCAGAGAAAACAGCACTGAAAATGTCTGACAATAGTAAAGGCTCACAGAATTTAATAAACTTATTACTCACAAACTTATTTATGTATCACAGTGAAATGTATAAAGCTGTTTATATATGTATCACAGTGTATATGTATATGTATCACAATGAAACGTATAAAGATGTTTTGTACTCTTAAGGGCTTTAAGGACATTTTGAAGCAGTATAGAAACAGATGGCACCTTATAGCTGTTACATTTCAGAGTCTTGCTGTGTTTTCAGGACACACTAAGATGATCAATGACAACATTTTTTTTTACCATATAGATTCAGCTCTCTTCAGTCCTCACATCTGCCTCTCCAACTGAGGCTGACTTCTATCTCTGTCAGGATGTGCTACAGCTCAAGGGGGATTTTCATTATATACACTCGAATAGCCATTTCTTCAATGGACATGTTATTTTCTCTGAAATCCTGTTTTCATGGACCCTGTAGGAAAGCACTGGAGTGAGAGATACGATGAATTATTTATTGGAGTGACTGGGTCAGGTATATGGCAGTAGTGTTTTTCAAAACAGTGAAAAACAGTGTGCAGTGAATAGCAGCAGTTTGATGTGATTTTTCTGCTTGTAGTGGCTTTTCAGTCTCTAAGAAGTAAAACTGAGAGTATGTACTGAAGTGGATTTTGGACTGTTTTCCTCTTTGCAGGCATGGTATGAGCTTTATGTGCCCTTAAAGCACAAGGCTTGGGGAATGCTCTTGTTCTCTCTGACCTGGTACAGGCCAGTGTTCAGCTCTGCCCGCAGCTTGAGAGTAGCACACAGCTGAGGAAGAGGAGGAACTGCTAGGAAAACAAACTGTGGGGAATCCAAGGGAAAGATCATCTGGACCTGGAATGTTCGTATGGATTCCTCAGTGAGAAGGTCACCTGGGAGGACATGTAGGGGAGGATCCTGTCTATGGTCTACCAGGGAAGGATAGCACAGGAGGTGTTATGATCCAATTATTGTGCTTATTAGAGATGCCTCTGTCTGAATTAAGGTACAAACAAGACCATATGCCAAAGCCAATAGTAAGGATTTTATTTAACAGTAAATATGAGGTAGAGAGAGAGATAGAAAGAAAGAGGGAAAAGAGAGAGTGGGGGAGAGAAAGAGAGTGACAGAAAGACAAATTAAGTAGAAAGATAGTCACCGCTTATGTAGATCCAGTAGTGTCCCACAGGTTCTCTTCTTCTGGTCTTCTCAGTGGTGAGGGTTCCACAAAACCCAGAGCTCAGTGGGTTAGGATATGCTCAGATACAGGTGGGAATGCCCATGCACCTTCCCTGGGGATAGTTTGACACTGTTTTTTACAACACTGGATCTGTTGCAACATTTGTGGATTGTGTGCAGTCCTCTGGTGGAAGGCCTCAGAAATGTGTCTGAGGGGCACTTCAGGGGTCTCTGATGGTTTGTGCATCCTTCTGAGACACAACAGATGCCTCTCATATGAATGTGATCTTCCCTTGGGCTGATGAGGAGTTTTACAACCAAGCTAGTTTATATAAGGGAAGACAACTGGCACAATAAAAAGCACCATCTGCAGGGTCTGTTCCTTATCTGGCCCAAAACTGAGCTTGTAACCTCTGATGGTGGATGCTCACTCCCTCTGTTTTATGCACACCAGAGGTTTTGTCATTATCCCAAAAACTCTCCTGTGCCCTCTCGGTTCGTGGGGAAGAGTTTTGAAACCCAGACTCAGCAAATGAGTCTGTGGGCTATAGCTTCCCCCAGCCTTGTTTATGTCTTTTTAGACCTGAGAAAATTGGGCTACAGAATTACCTTTGTTTTATCTCAAGTTCCTGTCAGGTGGCTTAACTCACAGTCCAATTTCCCAAAATCCAGGAGGCATAGTGGATACATACACCCCAGGGAGGTGGGATTTGGTGGTGCAGATGAGCAGTTGCTTCTTTGCACGCTTTGCTACAGTGGACAAAGTTCTTTGGTGATCTTAACAGTGTTTAAGAATTGTGTTTTTAAGTCTGTTACAGGAGGCCAAAGAGCACACAGTGGTGGGAGGGTTCTTGGGAAAGAGTGAAAGGGGTCCTTGAGAAGAGACAGCTTTCCATTGATTAATGGTCTAAGCCTTCAGTGCTACATAGAGAAAGTAGTTCTGTTCTCCTGATATTTGTCTGGAGCTGGTGGCAGAGGATGACTTTTAAGCTGTATCAGAGGCTGCCGGACCTTGATATGACAGGAAAAAGGAAGCCCTGGAATATGTATTTATTTGGATCTGCCAATTTTCTCGTTTGTCCAGAGTGTTAATTATTTCTTTTGGAAAAAAAAAAAAAAAAGAAAAGAAAGCATATTTGAAGTCACTGTAAATCCAGGTAGCACACAGCTGTCATTTATTTTTCACGAGAAAAAAAAAAGGTCTATTTTTGTTCTTAAGCAATCTTTTCACTTTCCCTCTTTTAAAGCACAATGACAGTTAATGATTAATAGACACAGTCCACACTGCTGCCAGCAGGAAGCCAGCATAAGTGTGGAGGAAGTCTAAATAATTGAAGGGAAAAGGTGACAGAGGCAGCCATTAGTTCTTCTGGATAAGAAATTCTTCATTGCCTGGCTATTTGCCCAAATGAAAGGAAAAACCTACAGTTTAAACAGCACAATCTGTAGACTCCATGATGCACTTTTCTTGGGGACAGAAGAAGCAACTGGGATCAGTCTTTTTAAATTAATAGAAATTGGTACAAAATCCACTCATTTTTAATTGTGTCACAACACATTATTGGGCTTGCAACATAATCAGCTGGGCAGCATTCCAGAAACAAACACCCTACAGCAGAATGAATGATATCACACTGGACACTTGCCTTCACAGAGTGACTGCCCTCCTAGATGTCCTGGTGGCCACGAGGTACCCTGTGTACTTGCAAAGGTGGCTGGTAACTTTTAGCACTGAGCAAAACAAACTGGCAAATGTTGAGCAGAACACTAGCTTCAGTAGTTTCACCAAACTGGGTGACAAAATCCAAAATTCTCCAAAATAAACAAAAAAGAAAGTAAATAAAAAAAATAATTAAAGAAAATAATAAGAGCAAGCTTTTGTTTGTTTTCTGAATTGTGCATTCTGGAACCCTGTGTCATGGGCTTAATTAGATAATATTATTTCATATGCTTACTGGGAGAATGAGGATCCTTTCCAGCATTTTTTGAACAAACTGTGGATTACTGTCTCATCTAACATTTTGCTTAATTTAATTTCCTTTAATTTCTAGGCATAATTTCACAAGTGTCATATCACAGGCTGTCTGATCTTCTATAGAAATAGTTTTCTAGAGGAACTGTTAAATGTGCTTATTTAACTTGTGATGTAAAATGAGAGGGTGAAGCAGCAGTTACATCCATCACATCTTGGACAAAGCTCTGCAGGCCTATGAGGTGATTGCAGCAGTAGCAATGTGTCCTGTGCCATGAAAGGGGCTGTGTTGCTGCCTTTCCCTTTGGTGTGACAGCTGAGCTTTCTGTCAGCTGTGGAATTCTGGGATAAAGCTGTGGTAGCAGGTATAAGGAGAACCATTCAGCAAAATGAATTTGATGTCCTTGACTGTGGCATGTTTTCTTAAAGAGTTTGTGTCTCCTACTGTCCTCCCTCTTGACGAGGTCTTGATGCCTCTGCTTAGCCCCAGTGACTCCTTATGTAGTGTGCTGTATCCAGTTCTGGTCTCATACAAGAGGGACGTGGATCTCCTGTGAGGAAAGGCTGAGGCAGCTGGCTGTGTTTAGCATGGAGAAGAGACGACTGAGGGGGCATCAGTGTGTATAAGTATCTGAAGAGAGGGTGTGAAGAGGGTGGAGCCAGGCTCAGAGGTGACAAACAATAGGACAAGAGGCAGTAGGCACAAACTGATGCACAGAAGTTCCACCTGAATATAAGGAAGAGCTTCTTTAAAGTCACCTTTAAAGGTGACTGAGCACTGGCACAGGTTGCCCAGATAGGCGTTGCCCACAGTCCTGAGTAATGTAATCTAAAAGGACCCTGGTTGAGCCAAGAGGTTGCACTGGGTGACTTCCAGTCATCCCTATCCAGTGGCCCCTTCCAGTCTTACCTGTTCTGTGATTCTGTGAACTGGAATTAATTTTTAACACTTTTTCAGCCAGGATCTCCTGGAAGTTTTTTTTAAAAATCTATAAAAGAGATCTGCCAAGCATAAGCTTGCACTTAATATTCTGGCGAAGAGGATATTTTCATTGCAAAGTGTTTTTCTGTACAAGCATTTAGGTATTTACACATGTTCACTAAGTGCTCATCAATGGAAAGTCTGTGATTTTGTATAACATTAACAGCTCTTCACAACCAAATGTATGTTGTATGTCTGCTTGATGTATTTCAAAAAAGTGTGGAAACAACACAGAGTAGTAGAGGTTACTGCCCTTTTAAGGGAGTTTTAAATGAACGGGAACCACAAATGGATGTTTGATTCTTTTCTCAGAGGAGTCACACTCATTGATAATAGTAGGAGCAAAAGCTGTAGAGAGACACTGGAGTTAAAGAATTTTATTTGACAGCATAAATTAGTACCAATTCCTTGGATGTCAGTGAGAAGGCAAGACACAAAAAGAGAGAAAAAGTAGAAATAAAGTAGCAAGCAAAGTCAAGCTAGAGAAGGTTATGGTGGAGGAAAGAGGCTGTGGCAGGAGAAAGGTGGTTGAATGCACAGGAGTAGGAAGAGCTCCACAGTCCAGACTCAGAAACATTTAACTTGTTTACAGACAGCCCTTGTGTTATGTCATGAATGGAAGTCAATGATATATTCTGTTGCTTATTTAAATCTGACAGATCTATAATAGTATTTCCTGGAGGTATTTTGCCTTCAGAAACTCAGGATGTAGCAGCCACCTTCCCACAGTGACAGTCAGTGTAGGAAACTGCAGAGAGGCCGTGTCCTGATCCCACCACTATTTCCCATCTGGTAAGGTTGAGATAATTTTCCTTCCTCTGCTTAAAAATCTTGCAGCAAAAGGCAGTTGCAGGAAGATACCAGAGCAAGACATGAGAGCAGTTCCCAAGGGAAGGGTCTCAGAGAGAGGTTGTAGAAGGATGTGAGGCAAAAAAACCACTTTGGAGGATGAAAGAAGGAGGGGAGCCTGAGGACCTAACCTGGGAACATCCAGGTCTTAGAGAGGGGACACATCTAGTCCTGATGGGGAGTGAATTGAAGACTTTTGTTGGATTGAGTTTGCTAAAGCAAAACTCATGTGGTTACTGTGATCTTCTAGAGGAGGTGGAATATAACTATTTCTTTTGAGAAATATTTTTTATGCACATAGTTTGTGTATTTAAACTATTACAGCAGTTCTAATGCTATTCCTAACAGAACTAAATTACAGAAGAGAGGCTTTATTTTTATTCATCAAATAAGACATAGTAAGTCTTCAGAAATTCTCAGTGAGACTGGGGAAAAAGTAAAAATCATAAGTCATCTGTTTTGATTGCTACTTCCATTATGTTTCTTTTCTAATCCTGAGTTTTTCCCCCTACCATTTTAATATCTTTGAATTTGATACATTATTTCTAAGTATAGAAAACATGAAAACTGCAAGAACTATCAGTAAGACTGCTACATATTATCAGTAAGACTACATATACTTTATGAGGATGGTTTGCATTAAAACCCCACCATATTTACAAAAAACTCAGAAGCTGATTTATTAAGTTTCCTGGGCACTCTGCAGTTGTCAATGGATATTTTCCTGAGCTTCTGTGGCTTCTGTAAGTCTCTCCTCATTTTGCAGAGGAGATGTTGTTGTATCAACTAGTTTGCTTAAGCTGATGAGAAAGTCAGTGTTAGAGGCAGGTACTACCAGATTTCAAATCCAAAACTAGTATTTTAAATGCACATTTTAAACAGGTCGCTGCTCAGATGGATCACCGTTCTAATTACAATTTGACTTCCTCACATGAATCAGATTAAAGTAATATTTTCAGTACATCTATATACTTAACTTATTCTATTATCTTGTGCTTATTTGAGGCAGGAAAGGTGCTGCAGGTACCTTCTACTTTCATTTTTTTCAGTTGTCTTAAAAGAGTTTAATCAGGTTTTATTCACTAAAGAGTATCTCCATCTAAAGAGTTCTCTTACTGACAGAAAGGTCAATGAAATCATAAGGGAACCATCAATGTTTCCATTCCACATCCATGCTGTAAAGTTTAAAGATGCTCCTATTCTATCTGCTAGCAAGAAATTCCTTAACATTCCTCAGAAGCAAGGGAGAGTCTTTTTCTCTGTTTCATCGGAAACATCTGACTTTAAAGCTCCCAGCTCTAGAATCAGATAGGTAGGCATAAATGTAGGCTTTTTCAAGATCTGCTCTTCATGTACAGATGTGCAGGCATTAATATGTTGTTAGTAAGCAAGATCACTGATTGAGGCTGGGTCCTTTCCCTCTCTAAGTATATGATGATGATTTTTTTTTTCAGATAAGAACTGGACTGGAACCATCTTATTTTCGAAAGGTACCAAGTAAATAGTTTTTAAAGTCATGGTTTTTTCAATATTAAAAATGCTTGCTACACTTTGGAGATATTCTGTGAACCTCTAACCCTTGTGTAATTCATATTGGCCAGGTGCTGAATTCACTGAGGAGTGGTCTAAAATGGCAGAGTTTGTGCTGGATAGAGGTAGGAGTTTTGATTCCCAGCTCCACTGCGGAACCAAGAGTCTTGGATTATTTGTCAAAAGATCCATCCTGAAAATGTGGACCTTGAAAGAGCTGTGCTCCTGTCTTTGGGAAGGTCCTGGAGAAAGGCACACCATGGGGGGATTTTGATTCTGCTATAGGCTCCATGATCTAGAACACTCAGGCCTAGAACACTCAAGCATTTGGCAAAAGGCTGTCAAGCCCAAGAAATTTTTAATAAAAGTTTGTGTTCCACACATAGACATTTTCTGACAAATATTCATCAGAACATTTCTAATTAATTTAATTCCTAAGTAACAGAAACCACAAAATTTTACCAAGCAGTCCTCAGCAATAAGATATATTTGGGTCAAACTACAGCATGCATCTCCTGTACTAAATTAATATCCTCTCTACTATTGTTAGTCCAGGCAGCTCATAGCTAGTCAAAGCACAAGACAAGCTGATATGAAAAATTACTGAGCAGTGGCTAAGATGACCAGAGAAGTGTTGGTATATCATGTAATTATCTTGATACATGAGGATGCTCTGTTATTACTTAATCAACTTACATATTTTATATAGGGAAAACCACTGTACTATGACTTCAGGCTTATTTACATGCCCTTGTCTAGTCAGAATAAAATGCAAATTTTATGAGAAAAGTAACCTTGAAATGTCCAACAAAAAGTAGTCAGATTATTCAGATATTCAGAATAGAGTTTATGAACAAAGATGATTCTCTATTGATTTAATTATAAATAGTGTGGGCCATAATTTAGACCTGTTTCCTTGAAAAACCTAAAATCAGATTTAAAAAATAATCTTATAGTAGATAACTTTAGGTTTTGTTAGGATTTAAGCTTAAATTTCATACTGTATTATCACCAGCATATGGATTATCTTTGACTCACCCACCTAGACACCACAAACTGTTGGTGACAATGTCTGGAGCTCCTGCTCTGATTCCATGCTAGATTATTTTAAAATAGAGATAGCAACATTTCAGACATACCATAGATGTCCATAGATGTGACTCTGCTGTGGGAGCACAGTCTGACATAACAGTACAGCTACTTTATTGCATTGCTGGAGGGATAAGATTTTTAACACCTGTTCAGATGAATGATACATTTACTCCTCATATCTCTAGACTGAAAACTCATTTTGCTCTGAAGATAAAAGTAGTTCCTTCTGTAAAATCACCAAATACCCCCATTTCCACACAGGAACTTGCTGACCCCTCAGAAGCAACCCATTCCTCCCAAACTCAAATAATCTGTTTCCAGATGGAATAGGTCCATGTATTGGAGTAAAATTTTGAAGAAAGTGATTAGACCAAAACTAAATGCATGCCCTGGTTGCCACATTTTCAAATTGCCCCTAATATGTCAATCTGTTTAGAACAGATACTTACAGGGTAGTTGTAGCTGTCCTGTGGGAGGAAAAAGTGTTTGAGCTTTTTATGAGAAGAATGTCAGCCTTATTAAGAGGTAACAGAACAGGATGGAAAAGGTTTATTTAGTGTCCAGAGAGCAAGTGAGAAATGTGAAGGAGGCCAAAAGCCAGGTGAAAACCTGCCTTGATCCCAACTTGGTTTTTATACTTTGTGTCATATTTTTCATTATATGCTTGGATGACTCCAGATCTGGTGTGTGGTAACGCTGCGTGCTCTGATAGATACATATGAATGTGGAGTTGGGATATAGGTAATGCACAGACATCAGCCATGGGGAAGGACATATAATCCCTACACTAAGGAAAATGCATTTCTTGAACATATTCTTCTGTATGTTCTGTGTGTAGCAGGACATTTCCATACATAATATGGAAATGCCTGCTAGGGAGATTTTCTCTTTAGTCTCTAGAAGTAATTCATACTTTGAAGTTCTGAAAGCAGAATTTAAGAGGCTACAAGAATGTTTCATGTATTTGCTATTATAAAATAAAATTCTTCATGTAGACACTCAAGTTTCTTTCATGATTTTTCTACTCTAAACAAAATTTTGGCTGAGGATTGTGTTTAGAAGTCAGAATGCTCTGCAGAAGATAGAAAAAAAAAAGCATTGGCAAAATAGATACTGTTAAGCTAAATCATACAGTGCAGATACTCTATAAAAATTGGCTTCAGAACTTACTGTGCTACTTAAGCTAGGTCTGTAGTAGAAAGCAAAATTATTTGCACTGTGAGCAAATTAATTAATTTCCTGTTCTCTGAGATATGCCTATTGTGGGAGTGATTCTTCAGTGTCAGTTTAGCCACAATATTTATGTCTATCTGTACACCTCTTCAGAGACAGAGCTGGTAATCCATCCTGTTAAAGGCTTAAATACTTCTTTGATACTAAAATATTTTTCTTTATTCCATAAATATATGGTACCACTGAAGTGGATATACTGCCTAATGTGACAGTGAGCTACAAACTTGGAGCCAATGGGCAATGACAAAGTGAGCCTTTTGCAAAGCAATTAATGTGATAAAACTTTTAGAAACACATTCTACGGCTTATAAAAAGATCTGTCAGCATTGCAGATACCTGGCAAAAGTTTTCAATTCCTGCAGTTGGCTTTAACAGCTATAATGGGGTATTTTAAAAATGTTTCAGGAACTTTTAGCAGTGCTGATCCCAGCAGAACAGTGAATATGGTACTGTGTAGAACAAGCACTTTTCTGAGCGTTCATCCACCCACCATTTATGTCTTGACCCCAAACCCCAGCTGTACTGGCCTCTGCAGGGTCTGTGCCCTTTAAATTTACCTGAAACAGAATTACAGACTAACTAGGTACCTACTGTCCACTTAACCATGGCTTCTCTGCAGAGGAAGAAGGGGACCTTCTTTTGAGAGGATCTCATTAAATTCAGTGGGTATTGGTTCAAAGTCTAAAAGTACCTCATCTCTTCCCTTCATGCCTCCATCCTAACGCCTGAAACCCAGGCTAAATACTGTACATGGAAAAATGTGCCACTCTTGGTTTTTCATGCAATGGGTATAGATGCAATGGGTATACAAATGCATTACTTAGTATAGTCAGGAGAAGGTACTCATGTCTGACTTTTAAAAATAAAATACAGAGTGTCAGTAAAAGTAGCACCATCCTGGTAATTGTATTCCCATACTAAAAAAATGCATTGTGCACTTGCTTCATGCTAAAATAGAAGTATCATTTTAAATCGGTCTTCTCATTTAATTTTTCTCTTCGTAGTATTGGCCAGAGGAGTCAATATGTTCATTCTTCATCAAGCAGAAATTCAACAGAAGTAAACTTAAATGGCATTTGAAAGTCCTGTATTTACCTTCTAGGATTTTACATGAAGAAAAATATGTGGATTATGTCACCGTCAGATTGCTGTCCCATGTAAGACATGAGGACAGGTTGGATCAAGATAATATTTGTAAAATATAAGACAAATGTTATTTCAAATGCATGCTGATATTTATTGAGATCTTGCAGTGTCATCACTGGATTTAATTCAATATAAAGGTCTGTGATAAAAACAACAGCAACAGAAGCAACTTTTGTACTGCTGCTCTTGTTGCTTTGGGGATTTTAGCAATATTACAGAACAATTGCTAAGGAAGAAAAAAAGCCTGGAGTACTCAAATTATGACATTGCACCAGAAGAAAATAAAAAGAAATTGGCAACTTTTAACAAATCAATCTTACATTTCAGTTGGAGGGGAAAAAAGGATATGATCATATCTCAGTATTTATTTGACATGCTATGTATTTAAGGGGACATTTTAATGCTATTCATGATATATCATCTGTTTAGAATATAAGACAACACCCAAACTGCTGTCACTCTTTGACAGTCTAGGTGTAATTCTAAATTGAAACTCATGAAACTCACTTTTTTTTTTTTTTAAATTTTGTGATCTTGGCCTCTGTAGAAAACTCTGCATAATTTAGATTTTTCTTTTTTTCTTTAGTGTCATACAAATGTACATTAAAACATACACTGGTATGACATAAAGGATCTATTACTGACTTTTGAATGAATGAATTTTAACTCAATACCTATTGGTGTCTCATTTACCAATAGATAAGCCAAAATTTGTGCTGTTTAGTTCACCAAGAGGTGGCAGCCTTCACTCAAGTCCCTCCAGACTTGTTCTCTGATACAGGTTGACCAGATGTATACCTGGCATTGACAAGTGTGTGCAGTGGTTGGTGAATATCTGAGATGGATCCTCAGACTCTCTGCTATTGGTACTCTCTGTTATTGACTGATGATAACTGGGAAAAAAGACAAAATGTGTGTCAGCTATTGTTTGTTTGTTATAATGCTTTCTGTGCAGCTTGTACAGAAAATCTAACTGGAAGGGTTTTAAGTAGGATTTTTGTGGGTTAGTTTTCTAAAAGTCAGACATCCAGTTTAAACAATCATTTGGGCTGTCATAATTCACAATGAGAGAAAAACTCCTCTACATTGCATCCTGAGAGTCTTTAGGATGTATGAATTGAATAGATGGCCCATCTCTCCCTGCAGGCTGTGGAGGAAACTGAGGTTTAGAGTAGGTTTGAAATTGAAGAATGAAAGTGAGATGTCCTGAGTATTTGTGTCTTTAGATTCTATCTGAAGGCAAGCATTAATTTTCATTTTTCTTCTAAGGTCTTGTGGACATGTGTAAGAATGAAGGAAACCTAAATAAAATATTCCTGCTGATCTTCATGGCCTCCTATTTATATTAGGAAAAGATGGTGAGAAAAAGCACATCCCATTTTTTCTGGATATTTTTCACTTTTGAGAAGACAATGTTTTGCTTATTTTGTGAAAATTCCATAGAATTTATAGTGAAATAAAGTTTTAAAAATGTTATTAAGGCCAAAGAGCATCTGAGATAGGACTACATATTGTGAGATTTTGATTCCTTATATTTTGCATTGTGGAACATGCAACAGCTTTGATTTTAGATTTTCTGACCTATGAGGACTAATACTGATAAAAACCAGATTGAGATATGATGCTCTGTTTGTGATTTAATCTCCCATATGCCTTTTGAAAGCAGATAAGTAATTTCTATCATCATTTGCATTAATAAAATTCTGGGAAAACGTGCTGGAGACCGATTTCTCTCTTGGTCATAACAGTTCTTGACATTTGCAGAATTCCTTTGGTAGCTGAAACAGAAACATCACAGATGAAGCCTTGGAAGAGCAGAAGAGCTGGCACAGATAATCCAGATGCAGTGACTGTAAGAATAATGCAGCCATGTGGGTCTGCTGCCAGCATCTCATTAGATCACAACACCCTTCCCCTGTTCTTTGACCCCCACTGATGCTGTGCTATCACACATTACTGGCTTTCATGTCATTCTGGAGGTGATTTAAAAGGTGATTTAAAACACAGGGGGCACTCGCCTGTTCCTAAACTGTTCGCCCATTCCCCAGTTTTAACACTAGCAGTTTTGAGGAAAGTAGATGTATTTTATCTGTGATGGTGATACTCCTTGTAGTTTTCCTATTTCTAGGAATAAGAGCTGAACATAAGAGCTGTGCATTTATAGTAAGAAAGATGTTTATAATGGTCTTAGTATTATTTGTGCACTTCAGAGTCTTCTCATTCTGACTGGAGACAACATATGCATGTCTTAGGTTATTCAAATAAATGAATGTCTAAGCTGGAATAATCTGCGTAGGGATGAAAAGGAGAGGAAGGTTAAAAGCTAAATGAGATCATTCAGAAGATTTACAATCAACTGTGAAAGCTGTTTCCCTGCACTAAAACTAATCAAGACAATGAATTTTCATGTTTGTCTTGTACTGCAAAGGAAATTGAATCAGATGTCTCCTGGGGATTCTGTTATTATTTGGTATTCACACACTGGCACCCACACTTCTTCAGCTGCTGGCAGTGAGAGAACTTTGATGCACACAGGGTAACTAGGCTTCTCACAAGAAAGTGAAGAAACATTTCCCAGCAACCCCAATGTATGTTATCTAATGCAGAGAGATCCAGCACTTAGACAGTGAATGTGTTCATTCCCACCTGTCGGGTGGTCCCATTTTGTCAGCTGTATGGGATAGATTTGGGTTTTTGGATCCCTTGTGGGCTGTGTTTTGCTCTCACTGCTAGGAGTAGGGGAAATGATTGTTGCCTGAATCAAGGAGCTGGTTTGTTCTGCTGGGCTGTGGATGGGGTGATGCCTGGGACTGCTGGCAAGAGGTGAAGGATTTGTACCTGCAGCAGCAGCCAGGGCAATCCCCCGTGACAAAACACAGCTGGGGCAGAGACAGGAGGACACACTGTTCAAGTATCATGCTTTTAAATTTTTTTTTTAACATAAGCCTGCTATTCAATTGCTGTTTCAGCTCTTTTTTTTTTTTCTTTTTGAGACGGGCACAAAATAAAAATTTACCTTTTTAGTGCCTTGAGTAAAGAGAGAAACTACAGAGTAATAATTCAGCTCAAACTAGAATATACATACCCAGCTAAAGTTAAAGCTGGCTCAGGTGATCTGTTTTAGAAGATTAGTCTTGGTTGGGATTAACTCTCCCTGGTGCTAGCACATCATGTTTTAGTAGTTAAGACTTATTTAGTCAATTCCTTTCTGGTACATCAAGATTAATAAACTATAAACCAGTCTTTGGCTTTTCAGAATCTGCAAAAGGCTTTAATCAGTAAAAGAACAGTATTCAGCAATTCCTGGGATATAAAAATGTCACAGAATAACTGTCCTGCTTTTATTAGGTCCAGAAGACATAATGATGACTTTCTTTTCCTACAAAATGAATGTGAGTTAGTGTTACAGTGAGCTCATGGGTACCCTGTGCCCCCCTTCCCCCGGGACCCTGTGACTCTGATCAAGATAACCCCTGGATCCTCCTTCCTGCCCCAACGGGGTTGGCGGAGAGCCAGGAAAGCCCACCCTGTCCAAAACCTATATAGACCCCCTGAGATTTCCTGTTCTTTCTCTTTTGCCCTGCTCTCACATGGACACCACAGAATAAAGAGAGCTGTACCAACCAACTTCCCTGGGGTAAGAGCCTCTTTTGAATACCTATCCCCTCTCCTGAGATTCCTCCCCACACAGCCCCTTATCTCTGAGCTAGTCGGATTCTTTGGGGGGCTGCGTTGAGGGGGGCAAAACTACAAGTTAGTATTTGATTTAAGAAAATATTTTCCAGATTGCACAGAACTACAGTTTTCATAGATCATTTGAGGAAAGCTAAAAAAAACCCCTCTGGATCTGCTACTTCATAAAAGGTAGTTACTCAATACAAGGATTTTTAAAAAAGCAATGCCATTAGCTTTCTCTAAGTAAAAATGGAAATTGGACAGGGTTTCACTAGAATGAACCAAGTCATTGACATTGCAGCTCTTCCTAAGCTATGAAAGCCAGTTCAAGTTGCTATAGACTCATGGCAAATAGAGCCAGCCCTCCCTGCTGCCCCCATCCAGCTCTAATGGGGGAGTGGGCAGGCCAGGTGACACCTGCACCTAGAAATAAGGAGAGGAAAGCTAGGCCACTTTTTGTGTGCTTCCCTCTGGTTTGCCTTGTGTTCTTTGCCTCTCTTGCAGTAGGAAGGGCAATGGGAGGATTGGTTTGCTGACACTGTTTTTTTTTGTTTTTCATGAGAAATGATATAAGTTTCTGTCTGCTTGTTCCCTAGACATTCAAGGACAAAAGGGTAAGTAGAAATTTGCTTTTCCAGGAGCTAAGGCAGAAAGAGAGACAAACAAAAGTTCCTAGGGAAGGTCTCTGGATTTCTTTTTGAGAAAATCTCTAGGAAGTAGGGAAAAAAAAAAAAAAAGAGTAGAGGAATCTTGTAGGTGTGGTCGTGTTTGTGGTGTTGTACTACACTTCAGCATGTTTGGATTTTTAATTCTGAACATGGGAGAGAAACTTGGGAATTCATGGCTCCATTAGGAGAAGTTGGAGAGAAACGTAACTAAGTGTACAGCTATGTGAGAAAAGAAACTGTAGCTTGTTGGTGATAAAGGAGGTGTGATCTACTGGCTTGTGATGAGGAGTTTTCCGTGGAAATAAAAGAGGAAGGAGGAGAAAGGGAACTTAATAAGAAGTTCTCTGGGTAAAGTTTTTATGATTTTCCACTTGTGATGAGCTCACTCCATAATGTCCTGCTTCTACAGGTGTACACATGTTGTCTTAAAAAAGGAATATGCAAAGTGCTTTCATGTGTTGTAAGGTTTGTAAAGTCACTATTGAGGAAGAGTCCTTCAACTGCAAAGATCTGATATCTTTGTCAAATCAAGTTACTTGAGGTAATGCTATGTGAAAAAGATGTATATTTGAGGAAGTATTCATTAGACTGAACACACTGATAGTGATTTTTGCAACATTCTAAAACTGAAAGTGCTTCTAAATTTTGATGCAAAAATGTATGATATAGAGAAGCCCCTTAAATCACAAGAACTGACACGCTGAGCAGGCATTGTTCTGGTCATGGAGTGATAAATCTTTAACAACTTTTAAGTTTTTTTCCAAATGCCTAGACCAGTTGTATTTCAAAGCATTCTTGAATCCTTCTAGTGAAGAAAACTGAGATAGGTTACAGTGACATTGACCTTTAAATAAAACTCAAACTTGATTTGAAGAGGAGCCTTAAGGCGCCTTTCCAGCTGTCAAACTTGACCTTTCATCGTAGTCTGTTTTGTTTTGAACACAGATTTTCACATATCTACATATTCATGTCGAACTGATGCTCCTGATGTCAGTTACTGAGTCAGGTATTCAAAGCAGAATAGCAAACAATTTTTGGTAGCCAGCAAGCATTCTGCACAAGATGCAATCACCTAACACAGAGTAAAATCTCATTTCGGCATAAAGCCTTTTGGGTATCGTACAAAAGATAAGTAATGTGCATGTTGGGATCAGTAGTTTTAAAAATAGCTTCAAGAGTAGAATAAGCAGTTTTCACTTTTATTCTTGCTATGTGGATGAACTATGAAAGTTTGTGTTATTTCTGTCTCTGCAAGGCTGCTTTAACAGGACCAGATGGCAGCCCATGAATTGTGGTGTAGCTAGAGAGAAAATAGGCCCTCATCACAAGCAGCTAGTCATGAAAATTTAAGGGCTGTATTAGTCTTGATATAAATGTGCATATAAATCTTGAGTAAGTGTTGATGGGTATAATTGTGCCGGCTCCAATACACTACCTTGTTTGCTAAACAGTGAATTAGCTGAGGGTGAACTGCTCCTTCAAAAATAAATGATTTTTTGTGAGCTGGAATAAAGTAGGTGTGCTCACACTTCTAGCTATTAAGATTTTGACTTTGTATATTTCATGTTGTGCCAAGTTCACTGGTGGAAATTTCCTGATTTTTCAAGTTTGGCATGTATTGGAATTCTAGCTGGTAAAACAGAGTTTGTTTGCCTGAGTGGATTTTTATTGCAAATGTGAGCACTGAGATTTAACTTAAGAGTGAACTTAATATGTTGTATACAGTGGACTCAAACAGCAATAATCTGTAGTTACTATTTGATTTTTACTTAAATATTTTTATGATAAATTAAGTGAAAGAAATTTGCAAGGATATAATATGCATTTCAGGTGGTCCTCAACCTTGTGTGAACTCTGTACTTTATTTCTTCAGATTTCATGAATGCATTCAAATATAGACACTTTTGCCCTCACTGTGGGTCAGTATGTCATGTCCTGTGCAGCAAATTCACAGTTTTTCTGTTTTTCTGTCATTGTGAAAATGCAATTGTGAGTTCTTTATACAGATCTGCTGGTGAGTTCTTTTTGCTGATGGTTTAACTGGCTTGCCTTCCAACTTAATTAAATGTCCATTCTATGTTCAAAAGGGGTAGTCCATGGAAACCCTCTGAGAATTGGAACTACCGAAGTCTAAGCTCAAGTTGTCAGCCTAGTGCTTGAGGAGGAAAGGTGAGCAGAAAATTATATTTTTACCTTTCTGATGACTTCCCTGAACCTGAGGAGACCTGAATTTTCTGAGACAGGTGGTCTTTGTAAAATTGAAATTGGCTTGGGTTCTAAAGCTTACCTTTTCTATCTTCTAAGGCCTTGTAATACATATTGAGAGTAAAATTTTAAGTATATTGGCTTAGTTTTATTCCCTCTAGGGATATGCGCTGATTTTAGCCAAGGATGCATTAAGAAGGAAATAACCAGCTTCATTCTACACAATAGTTCACTAACTTTCCCTATAGGGTGTGTGAAATCTGAATCTTAAAGCCATGCATGAAATGCTACCTCAGTGGCTGACACTGCTGCCTGAAAGATGTGCAGGTGGGTTATTTTCTTTAATGTTCTGAAGCCACTAGAAAATTAAAAAGTGTATTCCTGTCTGTAGGGAAACCTGTGAGATGAAATGAGACTGCTTTTGAGCTGAATGGTTACTGTATTGGATTTGCTTTTAAGATTAAGACCACAGACAAGTACCAAAGCATGTATGGTTTGTCAGCTGTGAACTGACATCTCTGTGGAAATGAATTGCAAAGAACAACAGACTTGACAGAACAGCTCTCATATGCACAGTACTGCCAGGGCCTCCAAATAAATGTGAGATCTCTACTGGTAGGATTTGAGAGATTTTAGAGCCTTATAAATTTATTTTGTTAATCCAAACTGGAGCTGAAGTGTGGATTACATTGTAAGTACCTGAATTTATGGTGCTGGCTGGCACTGCAATGAGGTTGCACTTTTCAGCTGCTTGGTGGTGGGAGGCCAGTAACACCCCAGTTTTGTCAAAAGCCATACTAAGTGGGCTTGGAAGCCATGCTAACCTCTGCTTCTGAGAGCTAGCTTGAAGTTACCTGCCATACTGACTGCAGATTATTCATTTGGGGTATGCCTGTATTGTTTTGTCTGCATCTGTCTGGAAAATGGCTGTGTCTTACACATGTGCAGATCAAATGTGAGGTTAATACTGAGGTTAAGACCTGAGCTGAGGAGGAGGAAGAAAATAAAAGAAACGAGAAACTAGTGCTCTACATACTTCGGAAAGTAGCACATTTGGACAGGGACACTCTATATTTAACAGGATATCAATCAAGAGGTCACTTAGCTGGAATTGTTTGTGGATAAAACTGTCCATGAACAAGGAAGAGAGCTATAGATAAAGTAATATGAAAAATGTCATAGCTGTGGAAATAAATGCAGATTCAGTGAAAAAGAAATCAAACCATTTGATCTGCTTGAGATAATAAGCTTGTGCTTATTTGACTGATTATATGAAAATCAATCCAATTTATTGGACAAGAAAGCACATAAAATGGGTATTCTATCTCTGCAGGTCAGTAGGAATAAATTGTTTTAAGGTCTATTGCATAATTCGTTATTTCACTGACTTATTTTTTTCAAGAGTTAGGAATCTAGAAGGATTATTGCATACACCAGTGTACTGGCTTTCCAAGAAGAAACAAGTTCTGTCTAAAGACAATATAGTGGAAAATTTAAATGCAGCTGTAGAAAAGGAGAGTTATATTAATCCTTTTTTTGTTGCAAGTAAACACTTGTATAAACTGAAACACTTATTTAAAAAGTGCTAATTAGCATTTCAGTTCCTCTTCAGGAAAAGCAATCACTTATCACTTCTAGTACATTATAAATAAACTGGTGAGAAGTACTTATACTCTTATTTACAGTGAAATGCATATTTAATTTTATTTTTTTCAACTAGGAGCTGCTGCATCACTGTAGTCCAGCATAGTCAGTTTTATTTTTTAAAAATCAGCAAAACACAGTATATGGGTGAAAATACATGTCTTAAGAACAAATCATTATAAAAGAATGATTATCAGAGAACTAATTAATATTGTAACTAAATTTTTAGTATGCCTATAATCATGAGAACTTGGTGGGCTAGTTCTTGTCCCTGTTGATGTACAACTAAAGTTAAACTTCCATGTTAGTCTTTTGTCTTGCCATAAAACCCCCAATTTTTTAGACATTAAACAAGAGGTGTGGGGGAAAAAATGAAGTGTCTCTTCTATTTTCACTTTTTTTTGTTATAATAGCATTTGAACATCATGCAAGTTTAATCTTCAGGTTTTATGAAGGAACGCTTGCGTTCTACATTTGAAATGCTTCCAAGTGACTAAACTTCTTCCAGATACTTTCTGCTGTTTTTAAAGGATAGATGAATTAACATTTTAAAATAGGGAATGAAGCCATTTTTGGACTAACTACTAGGTACTGAATCAAACCGCAGGAAAGGTATTTAAAGAGATTTCGGATTGTTTTATTGGAACATAAATTCTTCTCCTTTTATACCTGTGAAGAGTTATATTTATGCTATACATATGCTCATTTTCTCTTAAGCTATATCAAGGAATTAATTATTTTCTTACAGGACTTGATGTTAACTTTAACCCAAAAGCTATTCTTCACAGATGATATCTGTGGATTGGAGCATTTTCAAAACTGAATTAAAAGGAGAGCTCCCTGAAGGCTTAGGACAACAAAGGGAGAACTGTAGTATTGCTGAGTAAGGGATATATTACTACAGAATCATGAACCTGGTCCTTCATTTATTTGCACCTGGTAGTCTTTAAATTAGAAGTTGAAGTGGGTATTTGCTGTAGTTGCCTTGAATTAGTAAGTTTGCAGCTTGTATTCACAGGTGGTGGTGTTTACATGTGTTCATGCAAGGTGATTTTCACAGCATGTAAGTAAATCTAAACAAAGTATTATGACAATTATGGCATTTTCCTAGTCAAAATTGAATGACGTCTTCCCCACAACTACTGCTAAGTCCCTCTTAGCAACTCCCTTTGCATTGTCGGTTGCCCGCACTGGTGAATTTATTTAATTGTGTCTGCACAATTCCTAACATGGCTGTGTCCTGAATCATGTTGAAGACTAATAAAATTAAGTAGCAATGACTAGCTGCTTTTGTATGAGCAATTAGTTCTCTTTGCCTGTGCTGTACCCATGACTGTGTGTAATATTTTCCCAAGAACCTATTTATGACTTGGTTGTGATGAGCTCATGACTAATTTTAGATATGATCAACTCTTGTAGCATTACAACCTTAGTATAACTGCAACTGCTATTATTTGTGTGAATGACAGTTTTTTGAAGAAGCTTCCTTATTGCTGGATATCCTATATATACACTATATTTTTGGGAGGTCGTGGTTTTTATGAGACCTAGAAGACCAAGTGTGCGTCTGTAAAGAAAAGCAACAGAATTCTCAAAGGTTCCCCCAGATTGCCCAGTGGCATTTATGTCAAGTAAATTTAGTAGTAAAGAAAAAGCCAGTTAATTCAATAACAGTAGACGTGGAGGATTTTTTTTTTTTTAATGATTAGCATATTCAGCTGTCAACAGAAGTGTGCTGTGGCAGCCCTGGAGCAAATGCCAGTGGAAGAAGGATCAAGTAAGAAAAGCCTAATGTGCTGGTTTTGACTGGGGTAGAGTTAATTTTCTTTTCAGTGACAAGTGTGGTGCGGCGTTCTGGATTTGTGCTGGGAACAATGTTGATGACACAGGGATGATGAGGGGTGTTTTTGTCACAGCTGAGCAGTGCAAAACCTTTTCTGCTTCCCACTCCACAGGCAAAGGGGCCGGGGTGCAGGAGATGTTGGAATGGAATGCTGCTGAGCCCAGCTCACTGAAGGGATGCTCCATGCTAAGTGGGAGTGCTCAGCTGGAAAGGGGGGAGGAGGAGGAGCACAAGGGGATGTTTGCAGTGATGGTGTATGTCTTTCCAAGTCACTGCTGTGTGTGAGGGAGCCCTGCTTTCATGGAGATGGCTGAACATCTACCTGCCCTTGAGAGGGGTGAATGAGTTACTTGAGTTGATTTGGCTTTAAATTACCTGTTAAATTGTCTTTATCTAAACCCAGGATTTTTTTTTCCCCTCAATTTTACTGTTCCAGTTTTCTCTTCCATCCCACTGTGTGGGGCTTGGTTGTCAGCTGGGGTGAAACCATGACATCTAGTCAGGGAAATGATCAAATATTGGTCATTTTATCTTCTATTTCAGATTTCAAAATGGGTTTTTATTTTATTTAAGTCTGCAAGCAAACTGAGTTTGCAGAAAATGTAAATAGCAAAGTTGCCATTTGAATGCAGGTTTCATGCCTTCCTGTGATTAATTAAAAGTTGTGATGTGATAGAAATTTCCTATTAGAATTGCAAGAAAAGCACCCTGCTTTTCAGAAATGTATGAGCAACAGTTAGGTGTTTATAACCTAATGGTACTTTGGCTGGGATACCTTCAAAAATACTTGGAAATGCTACTTGACATGGAGGCAGAAGAAAGGAGAAACCTGAGCTGTGTGGAAGTCAAGCAAGGGTCAAATGAATGAAAGGATTTTTAGAGGAAATAAAAATAGAATTGTCTAAAACCAGCAGGCCTGCCTCTTTCCATTAGTTTTTTTTTTTAATGTAAAAAATGCATCACTGCTCTACTTGAGTCAGAGTGTGAAATGCTTTTAGATTCAACTTTTAGTACAGTGGAGTGTTACTGTAAGACATAATTTAAAGAGGAGGAAACTTTATTGGTGCAGCTGTCTTTCAGAGGTATGCATTAAAACCATTGTAAATGTATGAATAAGGAAGGCTGTTGGTGATATGACATAGGCTGCCCTTTCTCCTGACTTGCTGTCTTGTATCTGTGCTTTCACTTTTCTAATTTTTGTTTAGAAGAAAAGGCAAGAACAAAAGAAAATAAAAATCCACAAAAGATTCACCCCCCCCCCCCCCCCCAAGTGCTTTTTATCTTCTGTAAGTAGTTTTCTGCCTGGAATGTCTGGAACTGGAGATGGAGGTGGAAAGCATATGCTATAGTAAAGAAGTCTTAGAATGTGTCCTTAATATTTTTGATCTTGAGAATTGCCCTTTTCTAAGGGTGTAAAAATCCCTGGAGGTTATTTCGCCCTGTATTGCAGTAAAAAAGTGAAATAGGTGAGAGGCCACCTGTGAAACAGCAGCTGCTGCCTCTCCTGCTTGGTGTGTAGGTGCTCAGGGAATGGGAACTGCAGTTCCTGCTGTCTCTTCTTTCTGCCTGTCTCCTGTGGTGTCAGTAAAATTAGAACTCCTCCAGAGTGGTTGGGATTATTGCTATAAGATGGAGAGCAAAGAGAGGAAAACCTCTTGACCATGCTGAACTGGGGGAGGGCAGCCCCAAGGTTTAGTCTTTGAATCTGTAGCTCTCTTGTGTTGCTCCTGGATTAATTTTTGGTTTTGTATGTTCATAAACTTTTTCATTTGTACTGAATGAATTTTGAAGGGATCTTTCTGCTTTGATAGTGTCATTTTTTGACTGGCTATGTTTAAATAGGACAAAAATGTAGAAACCAAGTGGAAAAAAGGTCCAACTGCATAGGAGTTCCAGAATAAACCATAAAAGTGGTTTAAAGCCCTTACAACTGTCCTATCCTGAAGGTAAAAGCATTATATGAAATGCTAAAGATGTGCCATCAGCCTAATAGAAATATGAATGAATAATAGAGCATTTTAAAGTATTTGTAACTTATCATTGCATTAGACTTGCTGTCAGGTGACAGAGGTAGTTGTGTTGATGCTGATATCAGATGTATAGCAGACTTTTGAGACATATATGAAAGACCAGTTTTCACTAATCAGAGGCATATTCACTTGAAAATCTAGTTGGTATCTGAGCCTTGCAAGTGTGACAGAACCTTAAAACTAGACTGCACGTTGACTTTCAAAACCCTGCCAAAAATATCTTTTTGCTCTTTCAGTTGGTTTTGTCTGAGTGTGAATCACACAGGATCACACTGTAACACAGTTTGATTTTGTATTGTAACCATAATATATTATTTATTGAGATCTGTCATTTTTAGATCACAGACTTTCTAGCTGTCTAATGTGGTATACTGATGTAAAAATGTATATTTAATGTATATATGTGTGTATTAGCATTTTTCCAGTCTAAAATCTCTCTTTTGTGCTTATTTCTGATCTTTCCTTGGGCCTTTTTCTAATAGCTTAAATATTGCTTTTAAAGATTAGTATTCCTTCTTAGTGCTGTTTTTCAAGGAAGTCAGAGTCAGGCTTTGAGGACTATATTTTTCTGCATAGGTAAGTATTTCAAAGGAGTTGATGCAAATATACAAACTTAATAAAATCTGTTAGAGACTTAACTGACAATTTATTACTGTCTTGGTAATGATAAAGTGAAGTGTATGTCCTTTCATAAGTCCTTTCCTAGCCAGGGAAGGAACTAGGTCACAAAATTTTATCAGAGAAATGCTTTATTTATGGCTCTGGGAGGAAGTTTAGTGTTTTTCCTTCGTGAGATACCATGTAGTTCTGAAACACCTGCTATGGATGCTCTAGTTCTTATTAATTTTGAATTAGAACGTTGTCTTGGAAGAAATATGGAGCAGTTTATATTAAAAAAACTGAGATTTAACTGAGAAATAACTTAATCCACAATTTAAAGTTCAGTTAAACCAGAAACCTGTTTGATTTGCAGAGAGAGCATATCTCTTTTTTTGAAGAGACCGTATTTCTTGCTCTCTTTAGAGTTTTATCCTTAATGTCCATTGGGGAAAAAGACCCTAATAAATACAGGTTGGATGAGTGACCCTTTTCTTTTTTTAATTCCTTTCTTAATTTGTGATTGCCATAAAGACTAGGCTTACTGAAAGCAGTTTTTTGAAAGCAAATACAGAGTGAGGTGCTAGCAGTGATGTTATTGCAAAGCAAGGAGACATTTCTGAAAAACAGATTTTATAATGAAGGAGAGAGAGTGTGAACTGCATGGGATGAGGTGACATTTGGTTTCATGAAAGCACTCTAGGGTTCCTGATGACATTTGTTACTTCCTTAATAATTTAGAATCAGGTGGTGAGTAATGGTGCTGTATTTATCTGCCCTATTTAGATTGCTAAACAACAAATTGCATGAAGTTGAGGGAAGTAATTCATGTTCACCAAAAGCCATGCAAGGCCAGTTCAAATGTGAGCATAAATTGGTCTTCAGTGTGAGCATTTGGACTGCTGGGCTAAACTTCAAAATCCTTTCAATGTGCAATGATGAAAAGGCCTTAAATGTACTTATCAAGTAGCTATTTGCTTAAGTCCTATCTGTAGCTTTTCGTGTTAGTGGATTTTTATTTGGAGACAGTGTTGTTTTTATTGGATCTATCAAGTTCTAAATGCTCCAGGGCTGGTTTATTTGATAGTCTTGCAATTCTTAACACAAAAGAGACAAGAAAAAGAGGGAAAGTGTAACAGTTGAGGTGTAATCAACTTTGAATGCTGGAACTCATTCCAGCCTTGTGCAAATCTTCATTATTTGAATGCTGACATACTAAGTGATCTTTCCAGGATTGCAGGCTGCAGCTGGGAGGTTCTAGATTTATCTAGTTGCAAGACACTTAGGTGTCATCTTATACTGATGAAAACTAGAAGGCCTAAAGAAAAAGTTCAACTAAGAGTGTCACTCTGGTCTCCCTGAGCTCGTTACAGACCTGTACAATTTTGGCTTCACATCAGCAGGCTCACTTATAAGAGGAAGTAGGTACACAAATGATACTCATTCCCCAGGTCTCTGACATTCATGTCATGTTTCACACTATTAGCAAAGGATTCCTGAAAATTTTCTTTTCCACAGGCAGTAAGGGTAATAAAGCCTTAGGAAGGCTTGTGGAACAACTGTATTTTTTTCCTGAGCGCTGACATTAGAGCATTGACATTCTCCATGTTCCTCTTGGCATGTTAGGTTTTTCTCTGTGTTAGAGGTACTCTGTAATAGTAAGAGCTGACTTCTGAAAGAAAGGGATGAGTGGATATCTTTTACGTAATTAACACAGAATTGTTGACTTCTGTGTTGTTTATGAATGGATGGTAACAACAAAGAGACTGAATCTTGTTTTTAGTAGAAGCAAGCCTTTAAATGTAGGTCAAGTAAAGGTTAACTTAAAGATTAAAAAAATTACATTATTTGAGATGTGTTGGTATTTTTTTGCAATTATTGGAATTCAGGATTACTTCACATGGAGGAGCTGAGTGCATGTACATTTAGTTATCAGTTGGCGTTTAAAATATTTGCTAGGATATGCTAATTTTGGATACTAGGGTAATCAAAGCTGAAGTTTGAAAGGGTTTCATGACCTTTGTTTCAAAGAGGGTAAAACATTTTTGAAGATGGTTTGTTGGAAATCCTCTTTCAAGTATTTTGCCAGTCAAAGTGGAATTTGAAGGTTAGCTGCCCATACGAAAGTGCCAGACAGGCTTTTCCAGGCAACATTGCACACTTGACTAATTTTCCCTTAAGAGATCTATGTGCTTTCCCTTCAGAGTCTCGTGCACTTGAGGTTACTGAGACTCACACTATAAATAACATAGTGAGCAGTGTCTCAGAGCTTGATGATTATTATTAGGAGAAAAAAGTTGACTGGAATATTAAGAGATAATGGCTTGTGTGTTCTTGAAAAGCTTGGAAACTAATGTGGGGGAATGGAATCTTGTACTGAAAATGTGTACCCCATCGGAAATTAAAGACAAGAATGCATCTTAACATGGATAAGGTCCATCATAAAGTTTCTGCATAAAATTCTTTTTTGTGCATTTGTGACATTCTGGTAGACTTGTTAAAAAGGACCTGGGTAGGTCATTTGGTCTGAGGTCATGCTCGGGGTCGGATTGTGGTCAATGTTAGGTCAGCTCAGGTGTTGCATGGTCTAGCCAAATCTTGAGAGCCTTCAGGACTGGAAATTCCATGACAATCTTAATGAGTCTATTCCAGACTCATTAATACATTAATGTCCAGAGGCTGTATCTAATGTTCAGACTCAACCTTCAGAAGCTGATGACTGATCCAAGTGGTTTATGGGAGTGGCATCCAGTGAACTGCTCAAAAATATTTCAATAGAATCTTAGAATTATTTGGGTTGGAAGGGATGAAAGATTCCAGTTCTAACACCCTTGCCACTGTGCCTTCCACTAGTCAGGATTGCCCAGGGCCTCATCCAACTTGGTTTTGAACACTTCTAAGGATGGGAAATCCTCAACTTCTCTGGGCAATAAAAAAGTTTTTTGGTTTATTTTTCTTAGCCAGACTTGTATACTAGAATTGAAAGAGTATTCCAAATATTTGTTTCAGAAGCTAACACAAAGTGTGAATTAGAGTTTCCAAATAGCTTCTTGTCCCAGATAGAAAATATTTTCTATTTGGCAAATATTATGATTTTTTGAAAGTATATATTAAATTTACTATTCTTTGAAGGTAGAGTAGGAAAAGGGTGAGCTGTTCCTCTCACAAAGCTCATATCATGTGAACATTGCTAAATTACTTAATTTTTGAGTCTTGTATTATTGATGTCAATTTAATGATTTTGAGTCAATTTGCAGAAGGTTTACAGGGAAGATGTCAGAGAAAAAAGTTTGATCAAAGGCTCTTGTAAAGAAGTGTAATATAGTATGAATTTCAATCATAATGATAAATATGCTGTTTGTAGACAGTACCATAATTATTGTAGATTTGAGTATATGTTTAGAATACCAAATGTTTTTTAATGTATTCCTTGCTCCTTTGCCACAAATGGAATGCTATATATGGTATCTTAAAGCTTCTGGAGTATGGCCACTGTTCTGCTTTTGAATGGTTCATCTCCAAAGGCCTTACAGTGTTTCTATTATTTTATGACTAGGAAAAGTCATTAGTTGTTAACCTACAACTTCATGTTTGCTACATCATGCATAATTACAAAAAAAAAAAACAACCCTATGATAATATTGTGTGTTTTTGTGAGAACAGAGACTATAGCCATGCTTGGTCCTTGCAGGTTTCTTAAAAAGATGTATTTTTCAGTCTAAACTTGTATTGGTTTATCAGAAGAAACACAGTGGGTGAAGCTGCTGTTCTTTCTACAAATACCTGTAATGTGCTATCTCTTTTCCAGATGCTGACACTTAGTGCCTCATGTTATGTAGATGTATCCTGTCCCTGTAGAGCTTTGAATGAGGGTGCTTAGGTGATCAGACTGTTAGAAATGCATCACAGCACATAATCTTTGGGATAAATAGTCCTGTTGAGAAGCAGAAGGTATTATTCAGGGGAGTGCTGTGCTAATTTTGGTTGCTTGTTCTGCAGATATGCCCTAAACTCTTCTTTCATCTAAGTAACATTTAAAAAATATTTTTTTTTCCCTTATCAACCATGTAGCTACATATTTTTCTAAAAATTTCCCAGGCTCTTTCAATGAGAGTCTGATCCAACAAAAGAATATTTAAGTAGGAGTTCAGCTTAGCCCAGGCGATCCTTAAAACCTTAAAAGCTGCTTTGCTGTCACTTTTAAATAAAAGAAAAATCTGTGATTTTTTTTCCTTCTGTGAATATGGCCTTTTTGTTTTAGTTTTTTTTTTTTTTTGGGGGGGGGAGGGGGGTGGGGGCTGGTATTTGATCAGAGTTCTGTTCTTTCTGATAAAGGCAGTGTGAATGCATGAACCAGGGATATTATTTTTATTGATGAGTAAATCTTTACTGGCTTTATTGTACACAAGTGATAAATTATTTGATATTATGAGATGTAATAGTAAATGAGTAAATCTTTACTTGTACTAAGTATAGTAAATGGATCAGTTTTATGTGGTGCAAATCAGGCTGCCGAAGGTAATTTCTTCTACCATCCCCAGATATATCCATTCAAAATATTATAATTATTTTTGATTTAAAAAAAAAATCACAGTGAAATTATAAAAAGAATATTATTACTTTCAAGTTGATATGTTATTGTTAGCAGTGTTCTGGAAATGGTGTTGGTAGCAATACGATCATTAAAAGAAAGCTTTCTGAAGGGTACAAAGAAAATTTTTAGAAAGATTTAATTTTTAAAAGCAAATGTATTTCTATAACCAAAGTTCCACTGGTTTTACTTGAGCTGTATCATATTAACATGGGTGTCCTATATTTGTGTAAAACTTATTGCGATTTAAGACTGAAAATAACTTTGAATAATCTAGTGTTAGGATGAAAGAGACTTCTACTCCTCAAATTATGCTTCTTCATAACTTTATAAATTCACAAGCAATGACACGGTCTTACAATTATAAACAAGTCAATGTTATTTTCAAACTTAATTTGACTTTTATTTCATGGCAGTCACAAAATGAATATCAGGTTCAAGGAAAAGAGTTTTCCAGCTGGAGTGTTGTTATTAGTAAGGAAGTAGACTCCACTGTAAAGTCTTTCATGCATCATGTGAACACAGATGTTTTGATTTATTTGATGTTACCAAAAAGCAAAGTTAAGCTTTGTTTTGCTAATAAAACCTTTTGGGTGTTGTTCAAGGCTTGTTGTTGTTCTGAGAGTCTTGGACTTTGACACTCAAACAAAGTTTTAACATCCTGAATGTTCCTGTCTGGAGCCTAGCAGCTGTGGTTGAACCCACATCAGCCTGTGGCCACTGCACAGGTTTTGTCCAGCAGGAAGGTGGAGGAATGCAGTGTACTGTGGGGAGCTGTAAAAATTTCTCTTGTCTTTACAATCCAAATCGACATTTTAACAGCTTAATATTTGCTAGCAAACAGACTACTTCTCCTCAAAAGGCAAGCCAGCACTTTGGGTGGGTGCACAGTAATGTGCGTAGTGTAAGGCTGCTGTACCCCGAGCACTTCACTGCAGAGTTCTGCATAGATAGCTGCATCCAAATAATTTTCATTTGGTTTTAAGTCAAAAGTTTACAGATATCTTTAATTTGTTAGGTATGTATTGAAGCACAATCTTCAGCAATGGAGTAGAATTAATTCGTCGCTTCATGTGCTTGCTTGAAAGAAAATTGTGACCTAATGAAGCTGTTACATTGATTTAGAATGTTTGATTCTTGCCACAGTCTTTCACTTAAATATCTGTAAAAAAGTGATCTGTGTGTGTTTGCAACATTTTCCTCAGTGAAGAATCATGCTTTTTCTTCCCCTTAGGATCTGTTGTAGATTTGGTTGCATAGATGATAATCAAAAAAAAGAAACTGTAACTAGACAAAGACTTATTAGATGCAGGTTGGTTTAGAACTTTATCTTGTGGAAGGAAGGAATTGAGGGAACAGTTCCCAAACTTGAGCCTGAATAGAGATTAAAGTAGTATTTCCTTTTTTTGGTCTAACAATTACTATGTAATCAAATCTGGAGATGTTCAAAATAACTCCCATAAGATTAGGTTCTCTATCATCAAGATTATATTTACATAATAATTATTTCATAGGAGAAACACATTCACCTCAAAATGAGAAATGAGTTAATGAATTACTGAAGCTTCCTGAAATGGATGCCTGACTCAGTAAATTCATTTTATGTTTGAACATTTAATCCATCTAAAGATTTTCTGATAGTGTTCCAGAAGTTAGCAGGTAATAGAAAATGGATTGATTTATTTTTTCATTTTTTGGCTTTGAGGTAATTTGCAATAAGTGATTTAAAAAAAGAGAAGAAATGTGCATTTCTGTAACTCTTGCTGATTACCACCATTACTGTGATAACTTTCACATGTGGCCAAAACAATCCTCTTCTGGAAATGCAGAGTCACAAGACTTTAGTTGTGTGGAGTAAAACACATGTCTCAAAGGACATGGAGCTGCCAGACCTCCCAGAGGGGAAAGAAGTGTGGTCTGTTGATGGGGTGTGTCTCTGCTTATCCAGCTCTGCAGGAGAGCAGGAACATCATGCTCAGAAAAAGAATCTGAAAGCAGAGATTTGAGGTGAGGGATTAAAATGCTGCATTTGCCTTGCACTCTTAGCTTGAGGTCACTGTTGTTACCTCGTGCTTATATTGGTGTGGTCTGCACACTGACCTTCAATCTGGCTTTATCTGGGAGCCAACTGGCTGCCTTAGCAATATTGCACAGCAAAAGAAAGTGGGGAGACTGGCACTCGCACTCCTTTCCTATGGCAATTTGAAAAACTGGCATTGCAGTTCAGAGAAAAAGATTAGAAGGTACTTGGGAAGTAAAGCTGTGTGGAGAAATTCAATAATAGCATTTGTTTTTCTTCTACTCTCTTAAATTCATTTGAATTCCAAAATATTCCTCACAGAATGTTGAGAAAATGTCTCTGTAACCTTTTGTAAATGTGTTAACTTTTAGGATTCATCATCCAACAGCAGCAAATACTGAAATATTTTGTTGAAAATAAAAAAATCCCCACACAATAACAAAACCTGTTAAGTATTCTCGACTATTAGATTAACTGGAAGAAATCCAGGTGACTTCTTGGAGTTACCTGTTGCTAATAGCAATCATAATTTTATGTTTTACTGTGCCAATTGAATTTTTCATCTCAGCATGGGTGGAGTTAATGATAAATTGTACTCTTTCTTTTGTTTTCAGAGATTAGAAAACACCGATTAAACTGCTTTATGCTGTGCAACCCCTGGTGAACCCATAACTGTGTCCCTCTTCTAGCAAAATATACAAACACAGACTTGAGGAAAAAGCAATACATTTGTTGATGAGAAAGGCACAGAAAAACCCCAGGGTGCCAAGTTTGAATGCTCCAGTGCTAATTGAGACAGTCATGCAGATCTGGAAACAGTTACAGATAAGATTGTGACTTTCTATCACTGCCATTAAACAGAGACTATTTTGGGGCTTTGTAATCAAGTCATCAAATCCATGAATCTGGAAGAGAACTGAAATTTGTCCTCTGAAAGTATACATTCTTAAGAATTATGGTTCTTTTGAACATGCAATTCTCTACTTAATGTCAAAAGGCTATTTATAGTCTTTAGGGGACATTGTGATTCCAAATATTCACATAATTCTTCTAGTTTAAATTTTGTATTATCCAAGAAGAGGTGACAAAGATGATTAAAGGATGGAAGCATCTCTCTTATGAGGAAAGGCTGAGAGAGCTGGGCCTGTTCAGCCTCAAGAAGAAACAACTGAGAAGGGACCCCATCAATGTCCCTCAGTATCTGAAGGGAGGGTGGCAGGAGGATGGAGCCAGAGTCTTGTGGTGCCAACAGGACAAGAGGCAAAGGGCAGAAACTGCTGCACAGGAAGTGCCGCCTCAATATGAGGAGGAGCTTCTTTACTGTGGAGGTGACCAAGCACTGGAACAGATTTCCCAGAGAGGCTGTGAAGTCTTCTTCACCAGGGATATTAAGAACCTCTGGACACAATCCTGTGCCATGTGCTCTTGGATAACCCTGTTGGAGCAGGGGGATTGGATCAGATGACCCACTGTGATCCCTTCCAACCTGGCCCATTCTGTGAACAGGAAAGGGAAAACAAAACAAGAATCAGAACTCCTATCTCAAACCACTGTGGTTTTTTTTAATTTTTTTTTTCCACTTTCGTATAACTCTCTGGAGAGCACCTTAGAGGTGTGTCTTATAGAAGGATCTACTCAGAGAACTAATCAGGGATGATTTTTGGTACCTTCTAAGTGGATAGACTATTTGTTAAGGACCACTATAGCGCAGATGGCTTGATTCAATTGTATAAGGGAGCAAAGTGAGCATTCTTACAATATTTGCTTCTTTTAACATGACTTAGCAATGACATCTGTTCAAAGGCTCTTTTGAAAAAGGCAGGTCAATGAATCACTGTGAAATTCCAAATTTAACTTTGCTATTTTGGTTTGTTATGATTGGCTCATGTTGCTTTTCTGGGCATACATGGGCTATTCTCTTCAGTGTGAGAAGTGATTAGTAGTCTGAACTACAACAACGGCATCTCATTAAAATCATTAGATATCTTTGAATCTACTGGCAATGCCTTAAATTCTGTCTTGCCAGTTGTGACTCAGTTTATGTTAGTGTAGAAAGTTTTGTGCTGGGAAATTTTTGTTCCTTGTTCAACTCTAGAGAACTGAAATATTATATGATTGCAGGAAAAATGCTGTACGAAGACTAAGCCAATGACACTTTCAGCATCTGTATTTCCCTTAGCTGTTATCTGATGTGTGGTGGCTGCTTGGGATGCATGGAGTACCAGCTGTTGCATTACTGGAGCAAAGGTGCTGACCCACTGCTCTCAGCTGGGTGTTTGAGGAACTGTTTCTAATACCACTTCTTCTGGGGATCAGACTTATGCATCCTTGTCCAACTACTGAGAAAATTTTAATGTAACTTATTTTTTTGTTGTATAAACCACCTCACCATTTGCATAACAGCTTCACCATTAGGTATCAGGAAATGACTGTGTAGGTGTTGTGTAGTTTGGATCTTGTATTTTTAGAGGGAATCATTGCTGCAAAGTGCTGAGGAATTGTCAGTATCTATCTTGTGGAAAGCAAGCATGAGTAAAAATAATCACCACCTGCAAGGCCTTTTTAACTTGCTATTTAAAAGCCATAGGTTACTTATTTCAACATCAACAAGAATATAATGAAAGACTAAATGAAAGCTAACTTGCAAAGAAAGCAAGCCCTATGGTCTGATTTCAGAGTGTGATAGTGTCTCACATGTGCTGTTCTTTGAAGGATTATGAAAAAGTTGCTGTACATTTTCAGGAAAGTCTAACTCAAAAATTAGAATTTGAGATGCTGTGGCCTGTTCTTTGCTTAGGTTGTAGCTGTTTGATTTCTTTATGGACCAAAATGGTCTGTCAACTTACCTGTCAGTTGCAGAATCACAGAATAATTTAGTTTGAAATGGAGCTGTGGAAGTGGCTTTGAGCCCTATTTAAGCAAAAGGAGGTTCTCAAAATTTAGCTGGACAATCCAGGGTTTGTCCAAATGAATTTTGATTGCTTCCAGGAATAGAGTTTCCACAGTCTCTCTGGGCAACCTATCCCAATACTGCTGCCATGGTGAAATTTCTGTACCTAAACAGAATGTCCCTTTTTGTAACTTTCTTGCTTCTGTGCACTTTGCAGACTAGTCTGGGTGCATCTTCTCTGTATGTTCCCATTAGGTGACTGCAATCTAGTTTCATTTCAAAAATGAATAAATAAATCAGCATAAGGTAGCTTACAAAAAACTCCTGAAAATCTACACAGCACAAGATGGACTTAAGATAGACAGCATCTTAGCTTTTGGAATAGTCCTACTTGTGCATGAGAAAACTCATTTGCAACTAAAGGCATGTGTTGGTTGTACTGCTACATTTACTCATAAGTAGGGAAAAAAATTCTAAAATGTCTGGTAATCACTAACTTAACCTGGATATAAATTAATAAATCTTAATGCTTACAGAAAACAGAATAGTCTAGAAGTCTTATTACATAGAAGAATGTCCAAGTATTTTTTTCCTTTTTTGGTAAAAAACCCAGCATACTTGATTTTAGAATGTACTTAAACCTCACTGCTGGTAAAAACCTGTTATCTGCTGTATGCTGTAGAACTGGGATGTTGTATTGGAAGCGGAGCTCAAAATAGGGATTTCACCTTCTCTAAACACTGAAAATGGATTGTAATATTCAAAACAGGAAACTATATCCTTTTAGTTTGCTTTGACAGTACAAGGTTCTGTTGTTTCTCAGAAGAAAGACAGAAGGAAATCTCGGCTGTTTGAGCTATTATGAAGCCATAAGTGTAATGAACATGTACTGTTTCACTTGTTCAGTTTGCACTTTGAATAATCTTATTTCACAGAACAGATACTGTATGTCAAGCCAAATTTTATCACATCTTAGAGCCCTCAGGACTTCTGTGACTTCAGCTACTGTAATCTTTCTGTTCCTTATTCTTTACTTGGGTTTTTGATTCATGTTAAGAATCAAAAATGTTGCTCCTTTATTTATTATAGATTGAATATTCTTGGAGGAATCATGCTCAGCAATGTACACTATACCTCTTAACATTCTTAAACTTGCTTTGAGAATTATTTTGTTTACAAGTAGATGCTTTTTCTTTCATATTTGTTTGATTTAGTCATTTACTAAAATATAGTCATTGTTTCATAATGAATACAAAGAACAGTATGCCTTGTTTTGTTTTATAACAAACACAATTTTACTTGCCTTTTATGACAGATTCCTCTGGCTGTTCTCTTAATTGATACTTTTTTCACAGTTGCTCTGTAAACTGTAAGCAAAATGTTGCTAAAACCTGAGACAATTTCTGCTGTAACAAACTGCATCTTTAAATTATATCATACTTAAAATACAAATAAATACATGGACCTGTTCTAGGTAGAACCTTTTGAACATGTCTACTGCTCATATCAACACTGGGACTTGTAACAGTAAAAGATGAAACTCTTGGATTAGTAGTACTTGGACCTTGCTTGTATGTTAGCACATGCCTGGATTCTTGTTCCCATGTGCTTAGGACCTTATAATGACATTGGCAAGAAACAAAAATAAGATTTAATATGAGGTTTCTATAAAAGTTCTTTTGTGTTCCTAAAAAAAGTGCCTTTTGTGTCTGAAAACCTACCAAATATGCACCTTTTAGGTAGAGCATAAATATAATGTGAGGATGGAGAGGGATTACTGCAGAGGAAAGAAAGAAAAATAGTTTCTTCTGAACCTGAAATTTTCCAGCAGAGGTGCCACAGATTTGAAAATAAAAAAGGAAGGCTGACTTACAGGAGTGGAACAGCAAAACATGAAATATTAATTACTTGAAGCTTCATAGCTATGACCATGAATAAATGGTAATTAATAAGGATACTGGGAAGCATCTGATGTGAGGGTCAGGCTGACTTATGCTATAATCAATGTATAAGTAATTATATTGCTCTTTCATTTCTGTAGAAAGAACTAAGCTGTGAAAAGCAAGGCTTTTAAAACTTGTTGAATGTAAAATTGCCATGATAAAGAGTAAGAAACCATGTACAGAATACAGAACAGGAGACGGACAAAAACACAGATGGATCCTTCAGTATTGACAACTTAATTAAAAAGTAGGTGTAGAAACACATTAGTTGAGGAAATCAGTGCTATCTTGCTACCACCTTATACTATCATGCTAGAGACACTTACCTATGAAGTCAGGATATGTTCTGCCAAGTCTCTGCTTCTGCAGTTTATAACTTTTCTCCTGCAAAAGATATGAACCTCCTGTGGCTTTAAAACAGCTAGGAGGCAAGTCTTGCACACACTCTACAAAACTCCTGCAACATGAAGTGCTAGCAGGGGGATGGATAGCTGTGAAATTTTAGCTGACAACAGAAGCTCCATGGTAGGAAAAGCTGTATCATTAGTGCTCTGCAAACCTTTTCAAAGTGAGGCACAAAGAGGGAAGCTGAATTGGTAATGCTGAGGCTGGGTGCTCTTAATGAAATGGTAAAAGGCCAATATAAAGTTTTATGAAGTCCTTGTTATAACTCTACGTGTAACAAAGCTAAAGAAGAGGTGCTTTTCCCTTTTGATTTTCAGCCCAATATGTTGCTCTAACAGATCAAAGCTGTTTGAGTTTACACTGTAAGGATAATCCTTCTTTTACAAGAGATCCGCTGTGACATCAGGCAGCATTTGTTTGTGTGATGTGAGCTGTGGCAGTAGTTGTCTGACAACTTCTTCAGTTTTTTGTGTTTTCTCATGTTCCAGTGGTTACAGAATGTGACTATAGGCATGTGATGTAGATTTTGCTGTCTCTGTAGCCAGGAGTGATGTTATACAATGCCTTTGCACAAACATACGATCTGTAACATCAGCAATGTTGCCATGGCGTGTCAGCGCTCTCCTCCTGTGTCCGTTGCTAATGGCCTAAAGCACTGTAGAGAAGAAAACCCAAAATACGATTGCTGTTATTAATAAATAGGAATATTTCAAGTGTCAGCTTCTTCTGAATGCTGATCAATCTCTATTAATGAACTTTTCTCAGGATCAGATTTCCTTTGCTGAAGAGTTGTTCCTTCACAGTTCATGGATGTGCTCTTGGCTGCCCGAGCAGAACCAGCGGCACTCAGCCCCGCTCCTGTGCGTGGCTCAGGCACCATGCAGTAGTCTCTTAGCCCATATAAAACATCACAAAGTCTAGCCCTGCCCTAAAAGAAACCGATAGTCTATGTTCTACCAATTTTTCCTGCTTTCTCTGTCCAAACCTGCCATACGCTCAAAGGAATAACAATGAAAAAAGGGATATAGCTCTGCCTTTCTTGGTCTCTTCTCAAAAGGCACTGAAGTGAAAGCACTTGAAGAGCTGTAAAGGCTCTCTAGTTTAAGTTGTCTGGCTTTCAGCACAGTAACAGATTTGTTGTTCTAATGTTGTAAGCTCAAAATTACAATGTTTTTTCATTTAACATTACTGCATGCTGGGAGGAGGAAGAAGATCAGGTCTTGACACCTGCTGCTTTCATGCCTTGTTAGGAGACAGTCACTTCATGGAAAACTTCATGCTGGGTACTTAAAATAAATAGCAACCAGCTGCTTGCATTTGTTTTTTTAAAAAAAGTCAAGCATAATAAATGCCTGTTCACTGCAAATTAATGGTAGAAGGACTGTCCATTTCTTTAAGTGAATTTTTCTCACTTATTTATTTAGTTGTGGAGTGGTACTGTTTCCCTCTGCAGATGATTTATCTACATGAAAATCTCATTAGGATTATGGCCATTTCCCATGATTTTCAGAGGTGTTTCAGACTCTATCAGGATGACAGTCCACAGGTAAATGAATAGTTCTAGTGGTTTTACTGACATTTCTTTCTTGCAAACATCTGGTAGCCTCATGACACTGCTGAGGAGTTATGAGGTGGTATGTTGGTTTCAGCTGGAGTAGAATTCATTTTCTTCACAGTAGCTAGTACATGGATATGTGCTGAATGCAGGGTTGATTATATTGAGACTTTTGTTATTGCTGAGCAGGATTTACACAGGGCCAAAATATCTTCTGCTTTTGATAATGATGTGCTACAAGTTGGGGATGTGTGGGAGGTTGGGGGAAGATGCAGCCAGGACAGGTGACACGAATTGAGCAAAGGGATATTCCACACCATAGTGAATCATGCTCAGTGTATGAAGTGGGGAGAAGAGGGAGCAGTGGGGGGACGTTTGGAGTGATGGTGTTGGTATTCCCAAGTCACAGCTACCGGTAATGGGGCCCTGCTCTCCTGGGGATGTCTGAACTGCCTGCCCATAGGAAGCAGCGGATTAATTCCTTGTTTTACTTTGCTTGTGTGTGGGTTTTCCTTTTTCTATTAAACTTTCTTTATCTCAACCTATGAATATTTTACCTTTTTCCCCTTAGGATTCTCTCTCTGATCCTGCAGGTGGGGGAGTGAGTGAGCAACTCTGTGGGGCTTGGGGTTCAGTGGGGTTAGACTGTGACAGATGGGCAGCTTATGCATGGCAGACACTCATTTTGATAATGAAAAACTGACCAGGAAAATATGTTTTGCATATCTCCATAAGAAATAGTGTGTCTTACTCAAGTGTTTGTCCAAGTTGCAGAATAAGCTGTGTTGGAAAGGATGCACAAAGGTCATTGAGTCCAGCTCCTGGCCCTGCAGAGAACCGTCTGCAAGGGTCACACCATGTGCCTGAGACTGTTGTCCAAATGCTTCTGGAACTTTGTCAGGCTTGTGCTGTGGCCATTTCCCTGGGGAGTTTGTTCCAGTGCCCAACCACCCTCTGGGTGAAGAACCTTTTTCTAATATCTGACTTAAACGTCCCTTGACACAACTTCAGGCCATTCACTTGGGTCCTGTCCATAGAGAAATGGAATATATAGCGGTAAATTAAGATAAATCCCATCTAAATTTTGCTTTAGAGTAGCTCTGTTACTTGTTTTTCTGTGAAAACAGGGTTGGATATGTGTATTGAGTCTGTGTTCTTGATGAAGACATCTTTAAAAGAGGTCCATTGGCTGCTGAAAACTTATGCAGAAATGAAATGCTTTCTTTTGTATTGACTCTGCTCACAGTATCAACTTAGCTGCTGATTTGATAGTTGAGACTAATGATTTCTGAGTATAAACAATTTTTAGGTGCATTGTGAGACTGTTCAAATTAGTCTTACAAGGGAAGGAAGACATTCAGAAACTATTTCTGTAAGGAAATTTGATGTGCAATGCTGTTGATGTTCAGTCATGTCATTACAGTTGATTTCATAGCAAAACCTTTAGATAAGGTCTCAGCAGCTCTTCTGAGCCAAAAGCCAGGAGTAGTAAAGCAATAGCATTTATTTTTAGTCAGGAAGAGAAATAGCAACTGAAAAATTTTATGAATCAGAATGAGATGAAAGAGAAAATGAAATCCTCTTTTTGGAACATACTCTTTGGTTTGTATTACATTTCAATGGGCTGTCCTTCCAGGAAGGAGAAGAAGGAGCCTACTCTCATGGGGCCCTCTGTACCTCTCTAGGGAACTTGTGGGAGGACTGAGATAATTCACACTGCTTATTCCTCCTGAGATTAAACAGGAAAGTGGCTTCCAACTATTAATTACAAAATTCATAGAGAAGTCATAGATTTGCAAAAACAATGGACTTAATTACAGGATTTTAATTGTAATATATAATGGGATTATTTCAAAATTGGTTCTAAGTTGTGAGTTGAGTAACACTTCAGAAAAGTCTGCTGCAGTGATAGCAGGCACTGAATTTGCTGCAGCAAGGATACCTATTCTGAATTTCTCTACAGTTTTGCTCTTGGTGTTGGCTGTGGGAGTGGCTGTGGGAGTAGCTGTGGGCATTTACAATGCAAATGAGGAAGGATATCTTTCACTTTAGTCTTAGTAGACATAAGTAGCTTTCATATTGGAAGACTGAAAAAAATCCATAATAGTCTATACATTGTACTCCAAGCCTGTATCTTCTCACTGATCACCTGGCAGTTTATGGATGTATTTTTTTTCAGTAGAATTGAACATACAGTTACTTAATCTAAAGCCACTGTGTACCCTTTATTGAAGGAACACTTGCTTATTGAAGAAATGCCTGCTTGTTTCCTTTAATCTTTCTGGAACAATAATTGGTCTGAGTTTTAAAAAGCATCTACCTCTGCAGTTGGGAATGCAATTTGATTTATCTCTTTCTTTATTGACTACGTAATGGCTGTTTGGCTCTTAAAAAAAAGTTAATCGCTATACAATGCAAAAAAAAAAAAAAAAAAGAAGAGGGAAAAATTTAGATGTGATGGGCTAGAAATGCATGTTGTATCTCTGCAATCTCAACAGAAGTGGGAAATTATCTCTGGTTTTGAGAACTTCAGTACCAATTCTGGAAGTGAGCTTTAAAACAATCTAGCTAAATCACAAATCAGTTTTGAGACAGGAAAAGCAGCACTTCAGAAGTATGTCTTCTAAAGTGATGTTCTTCTATATACTGGAAAAGTAGTGACTGTACAGAAAAGGTGAGAACTGCATCATTTGCAGAGGACATGAGGATGGGGCAGAGATTTTATGAGAAGCTAGCTACAAGGAGAAACTCTAGCAGAATGGAAAGAAAAGCATATTTGTACCTAAATTTTCCCTTTAGATCTTCAGGATATTCTCAGGTCAACACTGGGGTTGAAGAACTGTGACTTTTATTAAGATTCACCAAAAACATATCTCAGGAGGATTTTGAATGAGAGTGCGTGTGTGGGGGAGGGGATGGCATATTGGAGTGTGAAGGTTGTTTTCCCTTTTTTTAAGCAGAGTGGGCAGCATGGAGGGAGTGTGAAAAAGTAGCAGGAGAAGGAGACAAATAGGCGTTTCTGACTAAGTTGTTATGACAGGAGGCAAGGTCCAAGGGATAATTTAGGATGGTAAACCTTTAAGACCAGACCTGATCTAATATGGAAGTGTGGAGGAAAGTACTGTAGAGGTTTGAAGGAAGGATGTGATTTGAATAAAGAGAGAGATTGCACAGATGTTTGTTAAAGTTTCCAGAAAGCAGTGCTGTGAGTACTGCGGTGAAGTTTTATTGTCTTGAGTGTAAGTGCTAAAAGCCATTGGACAAAGAAAACTTAGCTATCCTTTATGCTGATAAAAGTTTAGTGAATGAGATGTGAATGAAAGTGTGAGGCTTTGTAGTGCTGCAAAATTAAATAATGGTGACAGTAGAGGGTTTGTCAAAAAGAATGGAAAAAAGCTGATGTGAGAGGAAAAAGTATATTTTGTCCATACTAAGTTTTGCCTTGCTGCTGCTCATTCAGGACATGTGCTAGCTGACAAAGGAGAGACCAGGTAAAGTAACAGATGCAAAGAAATGAAACATCTGAGGAGTAAAGCAGATGGGAGACAGTCAAATAAGAATACAATAGATGAGAAGCAGCAGACTTACAAGTTCTTAGGACAGGGCACAGCAAAAACTAACTTTCAAATATTTTGCTATCCAGCAACCATTGTCACATATGTATTTTCACATCACAGTCCATACTGGTTTTTCCTTGCCTTATATGTGGTATTGTGATATATTGTGATAATATATAATAATATTGTGATATTGCCTAATATGTGGTATTGCAAATCCTTAACTCTCATGTGAGTTGATAAATGTCTTGTGTTGTATTAAGATAAATACTTTGCTTGGAATGCAACTTGATTTAAACTAATTAAAACAAAGCTGTTAAACACTGAAGACCTGAAACAATTTATTTTGAGTTATAAAAACCTGTAGGTAAATTCAGGCCTCATGGGCTCATATTTCTATATGGCAGTGGAAAATTGTCCTCCAACTTAGTTTTTGCTAGGTCAGTATTTTCTTTCCAGGGAGTGATATCCAGGCTATTGAGACCTTTTGAGCCACTGGAGTTGCACAGAGGTCCTATTTAGAGGTCTGGTCTACGCCATCTCCACCAGAACTGTGTTGTCTTGACTTCTTGTGGTACTTGTGGTACTGTCAGTGCCCCTACTTCAGACCTGCTGGTATTTAATTGTGTTCTTTTTAAGGGGATCAGCTCAAGCTAGGGGGAAGAAGATGAGTAACATTGAGATCTGGACTTTTTCTTTCTGCACTTGAAGGGTCCTCTCTATCAAGATAAGGATTTGTTTCAAAATTTTTATCACAAATATCAGCCAAATGATTTGCTTCAGTCTCAAACTTTCAAGCAGCTCAGAAGTACATCTAAAGCCCTGAATAGAGGATGATATAAGTGTTCTTTAACACAGCCCTGTATCAATTATTAGATAGCACTTTCTTGAAGCGAAGCTGGCTCTACCTTGCCCAGAAGGTTTGGCTTCAATATAAATAAACACTGAAGATTTCCTGGAAGAAAAATCATATGTGAAGATGGAAAAACCTGAGCACACTCCAACTAAGTCTATTATGAATTTAGATAATGTTATAGTTGCCTTTTTTAAACTTATTTCTATTTCACAATTCATGTTTTAAATACTCTTCCAACTCAGTTTCATTGTTAAAAATCTATAAAGTAAAAAACACTCAACCTTTTAAATGTTTTTCTTCAGCAAGGCACTTCTGCCATTTAATTTAAATACAAAAAGCTGTATGTTTGGCATTCTATTTCTTGACATAAAGCTGATTCAATTTTAAATATGGTTTAAATGGAAAGGGACTGAAGGCAATCAATGATATCTGTCTCCATTTTCTGCAGAAACAACAAGCCTACCAAAGGCTTTTAGCAAGCCTCAAGCGATGTCTGTTATAAGATTATGTACATAACACTCTATTCAAAAGCATTTTAAAATAGTGTTAGTAAACCATTAAATCTGCTTAGACAGTTTAATTTTTGACTTTTGTGTATATGGGCTTTTAAAGTCGACTTAGAGGCTGACAAAAAGTTTGCAAGGCAGTGTGAAAATTTGGTGCTGCCTTGATAATCCTGAGCCATAGTGACATTTGCAGTTGGATATGGACCAGGAAAGGCCTGCAGCTGTGTCCTGTGCAAATGATGGCTGTGACAGTTCCCAGGGCATTGTTCATTGTTGGACACTGCGTGGAGAGCAGTGAAGAACCTGTGCCTTCTGCTTTGTAGTCCTGTGAAATCAATGGAAGTCTGACATCCTTAGTAACAGCTCTGTACATGTAATTCACTCATATATACCCTGTCCTATTTAGAAGAATTACTGGTGGAAAAGAGACATCTAAAACATCTGTTCTGTCTGAGTAGGATTACAAGATGCTTTGTCAAATGGCATCTGAGAGAGTGCTGTGGTACACACGCATCAGCTTTTGAATTTGGTAGGGATCACTGGCATGCTGCAGAAAAGCCACTCAGCAGATGGTGAGTGAAAACAACTTCTATCCTGAACAAGGTGGGATGACTTTAATTCACTGAACTGAATGTAACAAAAAATATTTGTAATTTATTCAGTCTGACTTAATATTTCATAACAGCACAATTTGCATTTTTGGGCAGAATTTGTGCATCTTAATTTTTTTGTACTTTCTTTTTGTGCTTGTTCCCATGGTTTTGGTTAGTTGCATAGAAGACTTACAACAGGTTTATTTTAATTTTATTTTTTATTTTGCTTTGTTTACTTGTTTATTTTGCAAACAATGGAAATGGTAAGTTTTCATGGGGATTTGAATTACCCATGTAAATGTCTGATAACAGACAGGAGGGAGACTCTTCTTCCATTTGCTTGATGGAAGTCTTATGCTTGATTTTAATTTGGTGGCTTTTTTTGCATGATTACTGTTTACCACAGTCAACAGTTCACTTATATAACCACTGCTGCCAATTTTAGAGGGCTGGTGTTTTTAATTTGTGCATAAGTGCTTGAATGAAATGTAAAAGTTTGGAAACTTAGGTATAAGTCTCCTACTCTTCTAGAAATACACTGTCATTTCACTATGAAAAGGTAATGAGAAATCTTAGAGTATTTAGCAAATTGTGGGGGATCACGTCTGCATGCTGTAGGACAGCTGCTAACAGGAGATGTGAAATTTTATTAGTGACTCTGTGTAATTTTCTTCTCTTTGAAACTTGACCCTATATAGCCTTGTACAAAAATATGTGTTAAAAGCCAGAAGTCATCAGCCAATTCTATGTAAAGTCCCTTGAAAAATTGGAACCTGTAGTTTTAGAATAAGGAGTCCCAACTTTTTCCTTGCATGGAAAATACTTGCAAATAGCACTAAAATTTCCCTACACCTACATAGTTTATTTTTTAAAATTTGAAATTTGGAATCATGAATATCTGGCATGAAAATCAAGCACCTGGCAGTGGTAGGTGCTTAATTGATATACATTTCTTAAAAATTACATTATGGTATGAAGAAAAAACTTGGAAAGGGAGAAATTTTTCCCTGTCTGGAACACCAGCTCTCTCGGGCACAGTGGAACAGCTGTTGTGTGACTCTGCTGGAGGTACTGAGTGGGCTGTGGTGCCATGCAGTAACCTATAAGAAGGGAAACATGTTTTGAATAAAAATAAATATAAATGTCAATCATGATGATTTAAGGTTTGTTTGCAGACCACATGGAAATGTTTATATATATACATATTTTAATACACATATAAAAAACCTTGCATATGGAGAGGCATATTCAATGCAGAAGGGAATATGAAGAATAATCAATAATTTTACAAAGGCCTTTTAGTTATTAATAAGGAAATGTGATTGAGAACTATTAAGTGTTTAGATTATTTAGTTACAGGAAGAAGTAATAAAATCATAAAATGGTCTGGTTGGGAGGGACCTTTAAAGATCCTCTGGTTCACCACCTTTGCAATACGCAAGGAAACTCTCCACTTAGACCAGGTTCCTCTAAGCCACATCCAACTTGACCTTGACAACTTCCAAGAATGGGGCAAGGACAATTTCACTGGGCGACCACCATCTTCATAAAGAATTTCTTCCTTATATCTCCTGTCTTTTAGTTTAAAATTGGTGCCCTTTTTCTATCACCACAGACCTTTGTAAAGAATCTTGCTTCATCTTTCTTACTTACCCTCTGCTTATTCAAGTTCTGTAATAACATCTCCCTGGTGTCTTCTCTTCTCCAGGCTGAACAGTCCCACTCTGAATCTGTAGTCACAGGAGAGGCACTCCAGCCCTCTGACCATTTCTGGGATCCTCCCCTGGACTGACTCTACCAGGTCCATGTCTTTATAGTGGATCTTAAAGCTGCAAGCAGTATTCCAGGTGGACTCACATCAGAGAAGAGAAGAGGGGAAGAATCACCTCCCTCAAACTTTGGCCATGTTTTTTTTTTTTTTTTATGCAGCCCAGGACACACTTGAATTTCTGGACTATGGGTGCGCATTCCTGGCTTATGTCCAATTTCTTTCAGAAGTTAAGGTAGATGATGTGGTATCAGTTGTTCATCCCTTTCCCAGAAATGCAGTCACTCCAGTAGCTGGAGTGAATTTCTTTGTTACTAACCAGCAACTCATTACTTGGGAATAATAATAATACAGTAGTGAGGACTATAGGTATTAATATAATATGACCACGACCAAAAGTCAGTCTAAATTTTAGCAGGCTATCTTTGATACAAATAGCATGAAGAGTATATAGTTTGTAAATTTATATTTCAATGATAAATTATGATCTCTGAAGTTTATGGTGGCTTTCCTTTGTTATTCAAGAACTAGAAAAAGTGATCTGCCTTGCAGATTCTCTGTCTTATAAGCACAGCTCTTAAGAGTAATTTCAAATCCCAAATATATTGACTGTATTTTCAATTGCTGAAAACTGACGTGGCTCTGCCTTCAGTGAAGTGATGTTCAATTAGAAGAGTAAAAAATTTTACCATTTAGTCTGGAGTAACCTCTAGCACATATGCTTCACTGCACTTTTGGGCCTTTATTTACAGTTACAGTTTGTAACCAAGAGAATGAATGGAATAATCATGCTTTATTTATACTTAGTTACTTATCCTAGTAATTTTCCATGAGATAAGTCATCTATGGAGACACAGAAAGTAGTGCAAAGTAGTGTTGAATGAAATAAGTGAAACATGAGATGTTTTGGCAGCAGATCAAATCAGTTTTCAAGTGTGGTGAGGAATGATTCTTCCTCTGTTTCTCTGTGTACTACAGCTTCTTTTAAGTTTTAGTAAATAATAAACACAGATATAGTACTTGATGAAATAATTTTAATTCATAGTTTTTTGTTAAAACACTATTTGAAATAGAGAGGACTGGTTGTGTGAACTGGTAAAAGTGACTTAAAGTTATCTATGTCTGCCTGGAATTATATCTTGGAGACTGAATAGTTTCCAAGTTCTCATCTTGTAATACATGTTCATTTAAATTATTGAAAGAGAGAAGATTTTTGTAAGTTTAACCTTTTTCTCTGAAGATATAATATTTTTTTTCTTGCTGAAATGGTAGCCTATTCCATGTCTTTGGATTCTGTTTTAGAAAGGTATTTTATTTAGAAGCACTAACAGGTGTTCTTAAATACTGATTTTATTTCTTCCTAGCTCCTCAAGGATGTTTGCTTTGTCTACAACTGCAATGAGAAGTTACTTAAAAATAAAATGGAAAATAACCTTAGATGGTAAATATATACTTGTTATTCTGACTACATGTTAATTTTCCTCTGATATGTGGTGTAAAGCTTGATCTCTGCTATAGAAGTTTTACTTATGTGGGAAAGATAGGTGAGGAAAAAAAGGGGTAACACGAAAATGGGAGAGTCTGTTATAAAAGTAAATAGATTTCTGGATCTTTTTATCCAGGTTTCTAGGATGTTGTGCTGATATTGATTTGAATTTTGGATTTTTGAATTAAAACCTGCCATTCTGTAACCTGACAGGTAGATGCCACTATTTTAGCAAGACAAATACATTAGTCATTCACTACATATACTTGTTCTGGATAAACCCAAGATTTCAAAAGGTGGAAAAAAAGTGAAAATATATCAACTATCCTGAGAGTGAGAGTTTCAGTAACAGAACTTTTAATTCCAAAAATATGGAAAAATGAGTAGGATTTGGAGCTGAGCTGGAAAATATCTTGTCATGCGAAGTAAATTTAGTGCAGATCTAGATGCTGGGGTGGTTAATCTAAGAGCAGATGAACTGAGAGCTTTTGCCCTGCTTGACTCCAGCTCACATGAGCTTCCTCAGTCATACACAGTGCTGCATTCTCTAGGTCTTGCCATTCCTGGCAAAGAGATTGCTGCAGGTCCAGGGAGGTTGGGCAGGAGGTTGTGGTTGCTGCTGTGGGGACGCTCACAGTTACAGAATTGCAGTCCCTGGTAGAAGACCAAGGTTCCTGTGCACCACTGGCATTTGTCTCCATGCCTCCTTCATCTCCAGGTTTTTCCCCAGCACTGATCAGTTTTGTTGTATCTCCTAGTTCTCCTCTTATTTTCTAGACAATCTGTTTTTGGGGACACCTTAATTTTGCCTCTTTATGGAACCTCAGGTCCTTGGTTAGTTTTGACTAGACAGCCTGTGTGCAGCACAATCCGTGATGAGCTTTCTCATCTGTGATTGTCTCATCTCTTTTTTTATTTTTTGTGAGTTGGTGAATTTCAGGATGTGCTTCTTTTTTGTCGATATTATCAAAATATGGAATCAGTCCTAAATGGTTGCAAGTAGCAGATAGGCTTTGACTTGAGAGTTTAGAAACTGTGTTTTGGGTATTCACTCCCTCCTCATACACCCCCATTTATGTGCCCTTGTGTTTGCATTCACGGCTTAAGCTATGTATTTCCTATAATTGTGGAAAATGAAGTCTTGTGATGGACTGTGAGTTCAAAACTGCCTGTTTGCTTTTTTCTTGAGACCAGGGCTGAAATGGAGATAATGGGTGATTACCTTATTTTAAATATGCAAATATCCACTGCTCTTTAGTCAAGAGAGCAAGACTTGTGACAGGTCATTACTCATTCCTGTAATGATTTTTTTGAACTATAGGTAAGAACACTGTTTTAGAGTTGGTTTCAGCAGCATTAGGTTTACTGTGGTTTCTCAAGTGCACAAAATTGTTTTCTAAATTAAGCTGGTTTTGCATTTCCTTGAAAGTAAAACTTAGCTTTCAGATAAATATGCAATAAATTGCAAGTAAGGTGAGATTGTTAATTTTTTGCAGAATGATTCTTCTTGTTAGGCATCAGCAATACTGTAGGTCAGTGTAAAAGTCTGTCTGAAACTTAAAGGACTTCAAGCAGATTACATTTTTGCTTTGAAGCCAGATTTACTGGTACAAAGTACTAGAATTATTTTTTCTTAAAATATCTGGTTTTGCTTTCAAACATGTTGGTATTCAACAGCTATGAATTTCCAGGTAATTAGCATAACTCTTTCAGCAGGAAAGTTGTCCTTCCTGACAAAGATGTCACTGTCAGTGATATTTTCTCTTTGACTCGCATCTGCTACAACTGCTGTGTTTTTATTCTGATAGGTCAAACAGGTGGTTATCAAACAAAAGCTCTACCTCCCTAGGTGGTATCAGATGTGATTCTATGAGCAAGTGAAATTGCTAGCATTTTCTTGCTTGTTTAATTTCTTTTTCTAGGTATTGTGTGAAGAGCCCAGAGAGGCACATTCTCCAGACATAACATCTTTATGAGAATTATGGCTTCATAAGTATTTTTTTCATAACACATATAATGTATTCAAGGCCCATGGAAGAGTTAGGAAAATGCATACTCCTTTCCTTTGGAATTAACTGAGTGAAATCTAAACTGTTGACCATTTGTACAGAAAACACGGAACTTCCTGATATCCTGTTATGGATTTGTAGCTGACAGTCTCTGGATTCTGATAGACATTCTCCATGTGAATTGATCTGGGAAGATGGTGATCAAATTTCCATTACTTTCTTGCAGAGATCTCCCATTAGAATCCTAATGAGGGTAGGTTTGGTGATGAGCACCTAAAGAGATGCACTACTGTTAGAATATGGTAATTGTAATTAAAGACTGTGAAGAAGGGATCTAAATGTCAAAGGTCTTGCATTGTCCAGAAGCTATTTCTGCCTTGAGGTGTTTGAGAAATGAGACTCTTATAAATGCTGTGAAGTTGTTAGTACTCTGGCTGCAGGCAGAAGAGAGCAAGAGGAGTTTATATGAACCTCAAAATCTCAGGAGGCAAAGTCTGGATGCTAAATTGGTAGGAGGTAGCAGTAGACTACATTAGAGAAGTTGAAAAATTCCACATTACAGAAATAATTTCCATTTCACTTTGATTCCATTTGGCAAAGTCTATTTCAAGAATGATTTTTTAAAAATTTCATTTAAAAATTAACATAAGTCTCTATGTAAGGCTTTCAATTGCAATTGGGACCACTTGAGTAATTAGAGAATTAGAAACAGAAGGAAAGCTTTGTGAGCAAACCAAGACATTCTAAGTGCTTCTTGAAGATGGAATAGCTTCTTAGGCACATATATCATTAGGAAGGTTTTTTTAATGTTTAAGGAAAAATAGTATTTTATTTAGAATATCCTAGTCAGTTCTGCAGTTGTTTTTCTAGGATGAAACTACATATTTCTTCTGCAGAAAAAAAAAAAAAAAAAAAAAAAAAAATCACCAAAACCCACAGCAAAACCCAAGCCTCACAGTGAAAATGTACTGTATATGCTCTGTAGGCAAGATTGAAACTAAACAATTTTGGATATTTTTTTTCCTAAAATTAAGACTGCTATTTCCTAGAACATATAGGAACATATAGTTAACATATAGTTAAAAGTGTAGCTATTGATCATGCTTCATTCTTTTTAATGAAAAGACAGTATCTGGCTGCCTAATTCAGAATCTGAATGAGCCTTGAATTTAACCTTCTAATCTTAATATATTAGGTCATTAGTCCCTCTGGGGACTTGTTCAGTGCTCCTTCTCCAGCACAGTCATCCAGAGCCTGTTGCCCAGGTATCCAGATAGTTTTGAATATCTCCAGGAATGGAGAGTCCACAACCTCCCTGGGCATCCTGTGCCAGTGCTCAGTCCTCCTCACAATGGTGAGGATGTTCAATTTTTGTATCAGTCTGTGCCCATTGCCTCTGGTTCTTTCACAGGGCACCACTGAATCCCTGTCTCTGTCCTCTACACATTCTCCCTTCTATCAGGAATATCTATACATCAATAAGAGGATCTCTTAGCCTTTTCTCATATGAAAGATGCTCCAGTTGCTTCATAATTTTCATAGTCTTTGACAGGAGACTCTCCAGCATGCACCTATCTCTTCTGTAGTGGGGAACACAAAACTGGACAGAGCACTTCAGAAGTGGTCACTGCTCAGCAGAGGGAAAGGGTCACCTCTCCTGACCTGCTGGCAGCAATCTTGCTAATGCAGCCCAGGGCAATGTTAGCCCGCCTCAAGGACACATGGCTTCCTTGTTTTCCACTTGGTTAGTCTTCTTTTTCTTGTGTGCTCTGGTTTTTGTCACTCTTTCCCCTGTGTCTTGGTTGGGAAAATAGATTATTGTCATAATTATTTCAGTCGTTCTGGCATGGTAGGTCTCACTGTCAGGTCCTAGACAGCTGTGCTCTTGTTTTCCTTCAGGAAGCTACTAAGGTGCAAAATCCCTCTTAATCAATTTCTTCTAGGCTTGAGAGGACCAACATATTGCTTTGGTTCAAAACAACAATGTTCCCTTGTAAATAAGACCAGTGTAAGGCAAATCAGTATATTTATTTGTCATTACCCTTGTGGTTTATATAGGAACCTTATTGATTTGGTTGGTTGCTTTTGTGGGTGTTTTTTCTTCGCTGTTATGCTTTTTTGTTGTGGTTTTGTTTTTTCCTTCTGGAAGTTTCATATCCTTCTGGTACTGTTTCTTAATTTTGTGTGTGATTTTATCAATCAACTCAGATTACTGGGAAAATACTATTTAAGTGTACATTTATTGTTCTGCAAGGAGAACTGTTATGGAGCCTATGGCTATTTCCAGGATGTCATTAATAGGAGTAGAGGTTATTTATTACCATTAACACTAACAGTAGGTAGAGGAACTGCATGAAGTCTGCAATTTTGCAAGCCTTCCCTTGGGAGGTTTACAGAAATATTAAAAATCAATTGTTTTGACTGTATTTTTAAAAATCACTATTTCAATTCATCCTTGTTTGTGGGATTTGTAATTTTCTCTTCTTCCCCCCCCATTCCCCCTCCCCCCCTTCTGTGCGTTCCCCCTTTGTCCTGCGACACAGCCTGCCCCTCCCCCTTCCCCACGTGGTCCTCTGTCCCAATCCTGCGTTCCCTTGTCCTTCCCCCTCGCCACGCGGTCTGTCCCTTCCCCCCACCCCGCCTTTCCCATCACCAGTCCTGCCTCCCTGGGGTCTCCTGGGGCTCGCCCTGCTTCCCTGCCCTATCCCCATTTGCTGCGGCTCATGTTCCCTCCCCCCCACCCCCGGCACGGGGTATAACCAACCCCTGGCCAGTGCCCCGGTGTCTTGGGAACACGCTTCTACAATAAACACGTGTTTGCAACTGAGCCCCATGTCGCTATTTCATCTGTTCCCGCGCTAGAACTGAGCTTCACAGAGCCGAAGGGGAAAAGCGGCCACCGCTTCTCCCCTTCTCCCGCCGTGCTCCCACAGGCGCTCCCCCGGAGCCGGTCTCGCACGGCAACAAATGGTAGCAGAGGATGGTTATTTCCATCGATTTGTAAAAGGAGGGAGAAAGAAAGGAACTCTGCCGCCACAAGAGCTCTGCAGACGCTAAGAGGAGTTGATGTGCCGGGTGGAAAACAAACCCGAAACTCCGGGGACCCTCTTCTGTCCTCGCTGGCCGCTCTCTACCCTGCCCGGGGGCAGCTGCGCTGGGGGGGGAGCCGGACTACAAGGGCCGTGAGCCGGGTAGACTTACCCAAGGACAAAGAGGACAGTTTGGCAGTGGCTCGATGGACTGAGCTCCGAAGAATGGCCTGTCAGGGGACAGCATTTGAATGGATACCAGAGGCTGACAGTGGCCGAACCCAGAGTTTCAGGGACGAGCTCTGGTTAACGGGAACACCCAGGCTTCTGGGAGAGCCAAACCGCGAAAGAATACGTTCTCAGTTCAACGTGATTTTCCACCACCGAGGAGAGAGATAGAGATTTCACCGCCCAAGCCCAGAGGGTAAGTTGGGTCAGAGCAGGGTGGGTCCCGGGAGGATGGCTGGGCTACCTTTTTTTCTTTTCTGAGTTTTAACCACTGTCCGTGCTCAGACGGGGACTGTAGGCTTGCATGTCCCTGGTGGCTGGGAGGCTTTTTCTTTTTCGAGGAGGACGCAACCTTGCTTGGTCTTTTTTGGGGTAACTCATACTGGAAAGCTCCTTCTCTTTCTCGGAAAGCTGCCTTTTCTACCCTCTCCTCCCTATTCTGGGCTATGGGGGCAGGGGGGGTTGAAAGGACACCTATGGGAAGAATTGTAAATGGCGACACATCAGCTATGGGAGAATTGTTAACATCCTAAGAGAGGCCCTTCACATCCACACATTTTGTCATCTTCCAGCCGCGTCAGGCTCCTCTCCTGTAGTTTTCCCCTTCAGCTTCTGCGAAGCTTCCAATTCCCTTTTCTCTATGGACTTTCCTAAACTCTCTCCCCTGGGGATGGCAGCGGCCGAGTCGCCCCAAGCACCCTGCCGGACACTGTTATCCTCCCTTAGGGGTAACATTGGCTGTGCCTCCCTGGGCAAGCTTCAGTGCACCTGGCCCCCCCTCCCAAGATGGTGCTGGCCACACTACAGGGATCCCATTTTCCTGCCGTAACCCTTCTCTTCTGCCCAAGTTTTCTCGCCAGCCCCACCCCTCCCCCAATGGCCCTGCACCATCCTGCAGCGAGCCAGCCCCTATTGGGGGGGGAGGTGAGGTTGGATTAATCCCTCAGTCCTTCTTCTGGCCCTCCCTCTGATGGGAGGGATCACTGGAGGGGCCCCTCCATTGGAGGACCTCCCTTTGTAAGAGAGCTGTCCCCTTTGCTGTGGGGGGGGCCCCCTTCGAAGGGAGTGGAGCTGGAAACCTGGACCGGGGCTCCACTGTTTTCTTTCCCCTGAAACAGTGGTGCCCAGGTTCACCCCTCTATCCCATCTCGTAAATGTACCTTGCCCAAAGTTCCCTTATTTCAATACAAGTTTTCCCCATTGCTTGTGATAATTTGGAAATAACTTATTGGATGGAGTTATATCTTATAGAAGGAAAGATCATCCTCTCTAATTGCTGCCCACAATGCTATGCCAACTTCGCAATCAAATAATCAAATTGGAGAAACCACGTCGCTGCTTCTGCTCTTCTAGAATTTGAAAACCCACAAGCATCGTGTCATGAATCCTGCTTTCATCCTTGATACAGAATGTGTTTATGATAATTTTGTACCCCTTATCTTAAATTGTAATGTGGAAAAGGTTTTTGCCCCATTCATTGTAACTATAATTGGTGTATCACTTTCTGATGTCTCTTGACTTACATTTTCTCAGTAATTTTTAACGTTGCAAATTTGTTTTTACCTCAGAACTCCCTTTCCTTTATGTAAATTCAAAAGGATGAGTCGCGGGATTTTTAATTTCTCTGCTTCCCCCCCCAATTCCCCCTCCCCCCTTCCCACGTGTCCCCCCTTTTTCCTGTGACCCAGCCCCCCCCTCCCCACGTGGTCTTCTGTCCTGATGCTGCGTTCCCTTGTCCCCCCCCTCCCCCCTGCCTTTCCCATGGCTGGTCCTGCCTCCCTGGGGTCTCCTGGGGCTCACCCTGCTTCCCTGCCCTACTCCCATTGGCCGCGGCTCATGTTCCTCCTCGCCCCCGGCATGGGGTATAACCGACCCCTGGCCGGTTCACCGGTGTCTCGGGAACACGCTCCCGCAATAAACACGTGTTTGCAACCAAGCCCCGTGTCACCATCTCGTCTGTTCCCGCACTAGAACTGAGCCTCGCAGAGCCGAAGGGGAAAGCAGCCTCGCCTCTCCCCTCCTCCCACTGTGCTCCCGCAGGTGCCTGCCCGGAGTCAGTCTCGCATGGCAACACTTGTTTTCCAGCTCAGAGAAAACCTTTTTTTTTTTTTGTGGAGATGTTTCGTACAAGTAGGCACTGTATCTACGTCATCCACTATATCTTGTGTGCTTATTATAAACTCTGTGCTTCAAAATTGCAGTGGGTTTAATTTTAGTGTAAAGAAGTTCTTAAACAGTTACAGATTCACAGTTTAAATTTTACTTGTATGTCTAACTCAGGGAGAATGGGTGAAACATGACAGACAGGAACTGGTGCAGCTGTGGGTAAAATATCTGGCTGTCCATAAACAGGGGCATCTGACATCTCTCACTCATCACAATGGACAGTAAAATCAGTCAGTTCTACATTTAAATATTAGAGATTTTGCTTATTCCTTTCACTTTTCCTGCACTGTGCTGAAGATGTTGCCATTTGTTCTCTTCACCGTTTTGTCCAAGTCTGGATTTTCAGATGACTGATCACATTAATACTCGTTTTTGTCCCTAGGGAAGAGCTGAATGGAAAGGACTGAAGGTTCCATGCTTCTGAATTTTTAAGTGTGGTTCTGATTTACATTTAATTAAACTTTCCAGATACTTGCAGGTACAAATGTGATCTACCTATCAACATAACCAAAAGCAACAGTGCTGCATTTTTGAAGTTATTGTTCTGTGACTTAACTGAAGATAAGGAATTTTCAATCATATTTAACTATAACAGGATTTTGCTAATGCATCTTGAGTCTACTTCTAATTGCAGAATGGTTTGAGCTTGGAAGGAGCCTCTGGAGGCTATCTCATCCAGCTGCCAGCCCAGGCAGGGCTACATGGGTCCAATTGCCCCCGACTACATTCAAATGGGTTTTGAATATCTTCAAAGAGAGAGACTCCACAATATCCTTGGGCAACCTGTGCCAGTGCTCAGTCACTCTTACAGTGAAAAAGGACTTCCTGATATTCATTTGGACCCTTCTCTGTTTCATTTTATCTCCTTTTCCTCTTGTTTTGTTACTTGAGCACTACCAAAAAGAGCCTCCCTCACAAAGAGGGAGCCCTTTGCACCCTCTCTTTCTGTAGATCTATACATAAATAAAAAAACCCCATGAAACTCTCTAGACTAAATAGTGCAGGCATCTCAGACTTTCCTCATGATCCCTTCCCTTAATAATTTTCTTGGCTCCTTACAGGAATTGATTCAGTCTGACTATGTGTCTTGCATTGAGGAGCTCAGAACTGGACTCAGCCCAGATTTGGGCTTAGTAGCAGTGGCAGCACTCTCCTGACACAACCCAGGATACTGTTAGCCTTTTTTGCAGCAAGGGCACATTGCTGCCATATGATCAACTTGGTGTCCACCAGGACCCTCAGCTGCTTTCCAGCTGGTCAGTTGTCAGTCAATACTGCAGGACTGGGGTTGTTCTCCCCATGTGCAAGACTTGGCACTTCCTTTTTATGAACTTCAGGAGGTTCCTGTCAGTCTATTTTCCCAGCAGCCTGTTTTTCCAGCTTGTTGAGGTCTCTGAATTGCTGCACAAACTTCTTATGTAGTGCAGCAAACTATCTGCTCTGCCCACTTTTGCTTAATCACTCTCATGGGCTTCCATTTTATTCAGTGTGTGAACTTCTGACCCTCTTAAATGAAGGACCTGTTCTGCTTATATCAGTCATAAGACAAAATGTGTAATAAAACGTATTTTACATTCTTGTACTAACATTAAAGTTAACACTTGCTTTATTTTTTCCTGTAGACTTAAGAGCTGTGATGAAGAAAAATTATATTATGAAGAGCTTTTATAAAATGAACCCCATTGACAGATATTGATTAAACGCAAGGCATTTATAATTCTGAATGCTGTTAAGATGATGTCCTTCTTCAAAAGGGGGAGAAAAATTATAAAAGGTGACAACCTGTAGAGGTGTCACATATAAAGCTGAAAAAAATAATGATTTGCTTGTCAGCATTATTAAATAATGTAAGTCACCCAAAAAGTAGTCATGTTTGACAGTCACTTCTCTTACTGTTCTCATAATCTAAATTCCCAAATTTGGAAAGAAATATACTCTTCAGTGATTTAATGTATGTAGTGTTGTTCCCCCAAAAAAGAAACTTATCTATTGGCAGCTGTGGATATCAGGAACTGCTGATCTACAATAATGAAAGTTTGCTTTAGTCTTCACTCTATTCACACTCAGAAAAGCCTGCTCTTCCATGCAGGAAGTAGATGGATGGTTTTGCACATTTTCCCCTCTATGAAAAAAAAAAAAGAAGATAACTTTGGGCAACAGGTCAGAAGATTTAGCCATCTATGTCTCCCAGTGAATCAGAAAATATTTGGAAAAAAATGTAGATGAACATAATATGAGACAAAACTGATGATCTTTTAACTCACACACAAGAGAAAAAACATAGTCCATTTGCTCTAAAACACAGTTTGTAATGCCTCCCAGTCTACTTGAAAATTCTTTCAGAAAGAAAACCCTAACGTTGTGTTTGTGAAATCATTGTCCCTAACATAAACATGTCATCTTTGCCTTGTAAGATTTAGCTTTTGGGAGGTTGCCGATCCCATGTCTGAGAGGGAAGAAAACAGATTTTCCTTTTGGTATTGAAGTGTGTTGGCTATTGTGATGATGTTCAGAACATGATATTCGGATTTTTAATAACTCCTGTCTTTTCTTGGCTGAAAATGAAAGGATGTACAGAAAAAATGGTACCGAAGAAAAAGCCCCACAACATCAGATTCAAGAGTTTTAATACATAGTTCTGTAAGAATAGTATTTTTAATTTATGATGATTTGAAGGATAAACAGAATCTTAATAGACCCAGACAAGCTATACATTGCTGAGCAACTGTTGGGTTTACAACTCCCAATACTTCCTGATCCAAAAAGTAGCAAATAAAGGTCCCCTGAGATTCAATACTCTCCCCCTCATCATTGTGTATTGAAGATTTCAGGTGCTGCAAAAAATAACTTTGGGGCATCTTTATTTTTAACTAATTTTTGTTGTTCTGATCCTTGAAATAGCGCTCTTACACACCTAGATCAGAATGCTTAACGTGTGAGGAAAGCAAAGCTGATATTTTTTCTTCAAGATCAAAGCAAAATACCCTAAATATATAAAAGTTTCTTTGAGAATGAGGAATCTCTTGCAACATTGGACACAGGAGCATGCCAAGGATGTAATGCCTATATTAAGAACAAGTATCTAACATAAATATATGCAGCATCTTGCTCTGCAGCCCTCCCCACTGCTTTGTGACCTGGTTTCTGCAAGGAGGGGTCACAGTGCACTGGAATGTATCCCACTTTACATGAAATACTCCCTGGAATGACTGCCCTGTGAACAGACCTAGAGTCCAAGAGACATTCAGAGGCCATTGAACTTCAATGCAGTGCCCTTGAACAGGAGCCTTTCACTGCAGTTTTCTGACAACTTGCATTGAGCCTCTGGTGTTTGTCCGCCAGAAAGGTGCCTCAAAGCAAAATTTTTGTTTTGGATGCTTGCTCTGCTTCTGTGCAAGCAGAGTGTGTGTGAGTGGGTATATTTGTATACATGTATATGTATATGTATATATATGTATATACACTCCCAAGACCTGGTGTTTCAAAGCACACTTGTCTGAATTCCAATCATTTAAGGAAAACAGTGTAGATATGAAACATGAAAAAATGTTCTCCTGAGTAACTGTATTAGAGCAATGCAAAAGCAGTAAGCTTCTAATTCTCAAATAACAGGACTGCTTATAACCAAAATAAAACAAACAATAGCAGTTCTGCTGAACTCAGACAATGCCAGATTATAGTGACGTAAGATCAGCAGGCACCAGGATTCTGCTATTAATCATAAGTGGAACTTCTGTTTCCAATAGAATATAAAAAAATACAAATAAAGACTTTCTTAAATATTACTTCTTACTGCTGTGATGTTACTAAGTGCTTTCATAAGGTGATGTGCCTTGGTTGTATTTTGGAACATTCTCACAATAAGGTGAGTTACTTGGTTCACAGCTCTCTGACTTGGTCTGCCGTCTGTAATCCTCTAGTTTTTGCTTTCTGGCAATTCTGTTTTAACAGTATTTTTTTCTAATGTAAGCTCCAAACTCTGTGTTTAGTGTAGATCATTGCTGGCAGCATGGAGTGATGTTAGTTTTAGGCCATGAAAATTTCAGCAGAAGTATTTCACTGTTTTGCTTAGCAGAAATCTACTGGATAGCCATGGATTCAAAATGTTCATGTTCTTGAAAAAAATTCATCACACATTTCAGTATAAAATGTCTTCTGGAGATAAGATAGAAGCGAAGGTTTCTTTTGTTTAACCAGCTTAAGGAAATGGGACGCAATTGCTCACTTAGGTCCATGGACCCAACAAAATATAGTGAAGGAATATATTCTTCCTTGAAGAGGTTTTTTTCTGTGAGTTGGGATATTTCAGGGAACTCGATTGCTGATATACAGAGATCTGTATTCTTTTTTTTTTTTTTTTTTTTTTTTCTGGTTGTTTACGCGATAGCAATACCCCGGTTATGATTTGGATTGATATCAAGAATGTTGTACCATTGAATATTAGAAATTTTGTATTTTAACTTGGCCACATGGGTTGTTTTCAGTATTTTTGGGTAAACACGCTTGCAGAACCAGCAGTAACACTTCCAGAAGTTCTAATCTGTCCATGCCCTGAACTGTCTAGAAAGAAGTCTGAGCTAAAGGAAAGTCTGCTATTACAGTGATCCTCAGTTAAAAAGTACTGCTTTTCACAATCAGCATGGCGGTGATGAGGATGCAGCTTCCAGTATGGAAACTACCCCCAGTCAATTGAAAGTGGGGGAAGCATGGACATGAGAACACATACAGGTACACATCTTTCTGTTGTAGTATCTGGATTGCCCTCCTGTGGTGAATGTTCAAATGCTTCCAGTGAATTATAACTATCGTGGCCACAACCTATATTTTTCAGGTTGAAAATTATCTTGCAAGTGATATCTTGCTTGTTGGGTCATTGTGCAAGTCAGATGTTATAATGTAGATGAACATTTTCCAGCCATGATTAGTTGTAATGAGCTAGAAGAATAGAGAGCCGTTCTCTCAGGACCAGAGATCTCTGGTTGCTTTTTTATTGTGCACAATTTTAATGTGTGTACAGATCTGTGCCACCCTCACATATAAAATATTAAATGCAAGGCCTCAAGTCCGGAGTTCTCAGTTACTTCAAAAAAGGTTTACTTTATGGAAGAAAGGTGAGTTAGAACAGTCTTATAAGACAACAAAGTTTCTACATGAAATATACCTTGAATTGCTAAAGTGAGCAGGTAATAGATATTTTTGAGTTATTGGTTCTGGTTTTGGCTGGAGTAGAGTTAATTTTTCCTCAAAGTGGCTGGTGGAGTTATGTTTTGGATTTGTGCTAATCACCAGGTTGATAATACAGAGATGTTTTTGCTATTGCTGAGCAAGTCTTGTGTGGATCCAAGGCCTTTTCTGTTTTTTGTACAAACACAAGGTTATTGTGGGTGCATTCCCAAGTCACAGCTACTGGTAATGGGGCCCTACTGTCCTGGGGATGTCTGAACTCCTGCCTGCCCACGGGAAGCAGGGAATTAGTTCCCTCTTTTGCTTTGCTTGTGTGTGAGGCTTTTGTTTTCTATGTTGAAGTTTCTTTATCTCCACGAATATCCACAAATTTTTCTGCTTTTATCTTTGGATTCTTTCCATGCTCCTAATGGTAGAGGACTGAATGAGTGGCTTTGTGGGGCTTGGTGGCTGGCTGGGGTTAAATCATTACATACTGTTTCTAATTTTTTTTTTTTTTTTTTTTTTTTTTGCTTAAGGATTGTAGCTTATGATGGAGAGCTTTCAAGGATGTTTATTTCAAAGTTGTGTAGAATTTGCATCCTGGGAGCATGTGGATGGAAAATGAATGAGTTCTGTATCTCCAGCATAGAAGAAAAGGTTTAGAATATTAAATTTTATTTTTTGTCCCCAGGGTTTTGTGAGATGTGAGCAGATGGGACTTTGATTTCAAGTGTAAGCCCAATGATAAAAGATTGGAAATCACACCATTAAAAAATTATAAGCAGTAGGTTATAAATTTTTATCACTTCCTATTGTTAATTAACCTTTAAAAGCTGATCATGTAGAGAAAGCCTGGGGTTCGGTTTCTGTGGGAACACTTTTTAGTGGTAATGAGCACCTGAGGATTCTTTTCTCTCCCAGTGTGAACATGACATTTCAATTCTTGCAGACTTGTGCATGATGCCAGCACCTTTCAGTCTTTTAGGCAGAGCTAGAAAGTTTTGTATTTTCTGTATAGATGCAGAAAGGGCAGTGATTTTCTTCTACTTAGGCTGGATGTGATTCCACTCTCATATTCAAGAATTAGTCTCCTGAATAGCACTTATTTCAGAAGTGTTGCTGGGAACCTTTTGCTGACATTTTGCCATCAGCAGGAGTAAAAACGAAAGTCTGTAATGATGGCTTCACCTTTACTTATATTTATCCAACGGGATATGGCTGAATTTTTGTAGCCATTTAAAATTACTCTTTTCTTTCAAACAACTTGAATTGTACCAAAATAGACATTTAAAATAATGGCAAAATAACACTATTTTAGGATCTTGAAAGAAGTTGCTTGAGAAGGTGCGGAAAGGTTATTGGACTAGTCCAGGTGTGTATCTATCATGAGCTAGATCCTGCAAGTGTTTTGCATGAACTTGGATTTTCTTAAAAACTGTCTTCAGATGGTGGAAAACACAGTGAATAAAATGCATTAAAATGATTTTGAAATTCAGTTTAGTGTAATGTGTATGCAGTTTAAGAAAGGTGTATTTGTTTTTCATGTGTTTCTCAGCACAGTATTTAACAAAAAGAGTGTAAAGAAAAGGTTCCGAATACTTTCACGAGTGAGAGAGACAAAATTCTGTATAATGAAGTTATTGGTGTTTGGAATTTCATCATTATGATTAAACCAGACATTTTCTTTCCCATGGAAAACTAGAGTCTAGTATGGCTACTGTGATAAGAATTAGAATTTGATGGTAGGTAAGCTGAGTAGCTTCTGAATCTATATGGTTCCTTTGTGGTCTTTCCTTCTCTTTAGATTGGGAGAGTTTTCTGGAATTTCTACAGAGGAAGGAATTTAATAAAAATAATCACTCTATAAGTAAGAACTGGAAAAATTTTTTTTGGCTTATTAGCTCTAACCAATACTGCACTGTTGCTGGTATTAAAAATTTATTAATTCCACCTATCTCAGCATGAGATGAGATAGAAATAATGTCCCAGTAGACACCTGTTTCACTTCCTACATATTAAAATACTTTGTTGGTTTTGGTTTGCTGTATTTGTATTGATAGATACAGATGGCCAAATAAGTTGTGGTACTGAGAAGGGTCCAAGGCTACCTGGCTGGGATACCTGAGCTTTTCACAGATATATAAGCAACATGAGGAAAGGCCTCCCCCAAGCAAACAATTATCTGCCAGTATATGGCCAGCAGTATCTATCCCGTGCAGGAGAAATGAATAAAATTTGTATTATCTGACTTGTGGGAAATTCTCTTCTACCCCTGTTTGGCTTTCATACCAACACACCAAGAGACTGAAACTTCAGATTTTTACAGGGTGGAAATTCTGGCTATTTGCCTAGGAAAAAAAAAAATATTTTGACTTACCTCTTGGAAGGTAAGGAAGCAGGAACTAAGGTCCCCCTCACAGGAAGGATCTCAGGAGATGTGAGGCCACTTGAAACGTAGGACAGAAAAACCAGACTGAAGAGACAGAATACATTTCAGGGTAAAAAGAAAGACTCTTCTAGTCCAGCTGACCAAAAGTTTTCTCAGCCTCAATGAGGTGCTTCAGAGGAAGGACAAGAAAAAAACCTGTAGAAGAAGATTACATGAGTGTGGAAGGAAATGGCGTATTTACATGCCATTGATAAAGACTGACAAAAATGCAACCTTAGGTAGTCAAATGTGGTTGCTTATTAGAGGAGGAAGAAGACATTAAAAGGAAAAGAGTAGTTTTCTTCTGCCTATGCAATTTCCTGTCAAGTTTTGCTTAGCAAATCAAAGTCCCCATTAACTGATGTTTGTATGAAGTAGCTCACAAGGTAGACCTTCTGATCTCCTTAACAAACAATCACTGTTCATAGATTTCATAACAGAAAAAAAAGTGACATCATTAGTTTCTGACCTTGAAAGAATAAAAATAATACCTGAGAAAAAAGAAAAAAAGAATACAAATATTTTCCAATTCAATTATTAATTTTTCATGTAAATACTGTTAAATTTTAAATACTAATTTTAATTTTTTTCTAGTTTCTTGCAAGAGTGTGCTTCAAAATAAGGCAGTGAAGGGCTTATATTTTATTTAGTATATATAAATGCTGTATCAAGCCCCTATGTAACTCACAAACATAATACTGTGGTTTATATTTGTATAAATCATAAAAAATGAGATTAATAAAACATCAGAATTTGAAGCTGAAATTATAATTTAGAACTTCATGAATTTATATGCAGAATTTGCATCTGTTCTGTGGTCTGTTGGAAAGGTATTGGAAAACTTTTCAGTGGATGAGAACTTTTGAGACGAAAAAGTCCTGCATTATTGCCATTAGCTATGAAACATATTTTCATTTTATTGGAAGCACATTCTCCTTCTGCAGTTTGGATCTGAGTTTTGCTGTTCTAGTGCTTTATGTTTCTCCCACTGTGCCAGTCTTTCTTTCAAAATGCTGAAGCCTAGCTGGAGCTAAAATAATTGAATTATGGTAGTAGCTTCTGAGTAGCAGCCAAAATTCTCTGCAGTCACAGGAGGCTTTTGATGCACTTGGCTTCTTCTCTGTTTCAAAACACCTACTCTTTCTCAGCTTTTAAATTAACAGTAATGAAATCTGAACGTGAAGGAGACTGAGAGTTTGGAGAGACTTCTTCTGAAGTCTAAATAAGCATCTCTAATCTTGGCAACTACTTCTCATTTCTGATAACTTTTTGTAAGAAAGACTTGAAAAGAGGGAAACCTTCTGGTAAATCACTGAGGAATATCCCTCAAACAGTTTTAGTCTGAAGTCAAAAGCAAAAAAAATATGGCAATGATGCTGGAGGGTGTAAAGCTCTCTTCTCAGTTGACCCCTGTAAATGCTACCCAATGAAAGAATAGGAGAATGTGACCACTGGTTGTGCATTGGGTAGCTGCAATAGGTACAAACAACAGGCAGGGCATTGCTACAGCCCAGCCATGCTCTGCAAATGTCATTACTAGTGCCACCAGAGCTGAGCTAATGACAGGGCTAACGATATTGGCAGCAGCCCAGACAAAATTACTATCTCAAGAATTGCTGCCTTCTGCTCTAATGATCCTGTAATAGTACTCACTTATTTTTAGATCGGTCATTGTACAGCTTTTTTACAGAACATGTTATCAAGCAAGTAAAAAGAAAGAGTAAGTATGAATAGTTAAATCCTCTGGCTCTTTCTTATTTTTCTCAGATTTCTTATGTAGAAACTGTACTTGGAAAGCTTTACTTTTCACTGGATCCATATAATGACTTAGCTCTGAGGATAGCTCTGGAAGGCCCTTTGGTTACAAAAGCAGCTTTCTGTGCACATCTCCTTCAGTGATATATATGTCTGTGCAGCAGCTTATTTAGGATGCTGGCAGGAATGACTCTTTGCATTTGGGAAATTGGATCACAGGATACAGAGGAATTTTTTTTGAACTTTTTGTAAAATGAAGTATGTGTCTTGCGCTGCTTGCATACTGAATCACTTCTTTCAGATTTCCAAGGAAATTTCTACTTCTAAGTACAAGGTTATTTTCTCAGGTTAAAAAATGCAGAAGATTATAAACTTAATCTGGAAAACATTTTTGACATCTCTTAAGTGAAAGATGCCAGAAAAGAAACACAGCAGATGAGGAACAAAAACTCTTCTTCAGAAGCCCTTGAAGACCTGTACAGCTATGAGGAACATCAAAATCTGTTGATTTTCTGATGTTGGTTTTATGAGGTATTGGTGGATAAATGATAGGGTGCCATCATTTTCCCATCTGTATGTCTGTGCATCCATCCATGACTTGGAGAATATGCATTTTCTCTGCTTAATGTGTTTCTGTGTCAGAATCTTTTCTATACTATATTTCAGATCCTTCTTAAGAAGCTCTTGAATGAAGTTGCCCTGTATATATTACAGGAAAAGGTGATGGTGATGAAGTGATTTGTTTTTTCTCATCATGTTCTGTTATATTAATATATCACCTCTAATAATGCTGCTCATAGTAGCAGAACATGCTTGAAAAACTACTGCAGTAGGGAGAATTTTGTGGTTCCTCTCTGGCTGCAGGGCTATTCCTAGCACATGTTGGAAATGGTGCCTTACTGGTTCACTATTGTGGTCAATACTCTTTCCTTGTCTCAAACATGGTACAGCCTTGGGTTACACATTTCCTATTACTGAACAGTCTCTTTCAGTTGAGGGTGGGAAATAGGTAAAAAACCAGAAACTCTGCAAGTCTGTTATTGCTTCAAGATTGTCTCAGGGTGAGTTTTCTGCATTCTGCCTCAGAAGTGATCAGGTAGCTGGAATTTCCTAAACCTTTTTCTGTTCTAAACTTTAGTGCTTCTATTCTCTGGCAGGATTCCCACAGAATCGTCCTGTCTATAGAACAAGATGAAAAGACTGACCTCCAAAGCTGAGCAAGATAGTTGTATTTGATCCAGTTTGGTGTGTTCTCCTATTGACATCATCTGTGAATCTATTTGTCTCTATTAATTTTTGCCTGAGTTGGCATATATTTCTGGAAACAGCATAGGTTAACAACCTTAAGGTTCAGCTCCAGGATATCTAGTGCCTGTTTTGGTGTGTTTATAAAGCTGTTTTAATTATGATGGAAGAAGACAATCTCCTGCCACCACCTCCTTTTCTCTCCTGCTTCATGCAGAAAGTGAACTACAGGGGGAAGGATTATTTCTAGAAACAAAAAGGAAAAGGAGGAGTTAATTCTCTCATGAATGAGAGAAGACAAAAATCTCACATTACTTCTCACCTCATGGTGAGAAAGAAGTCTCATGTCTGTCAACTAGTATTTGTTCTGATGGTACAAGGTTTTATGGTTTTGAGCTTCTTCTCAGTTGTATTGTTTGATTTTAATTATGAGCCTTTCATTATTTTTAGGTTTAGCTCTTTACATATATCATGATATTTATTATAAAATAGTTGTGTGTAACACAGACTTTCCAAAAATCTTCTTTTTCTATAGCTCAAGGATTCTTTCCTTGGTGTAGGAAGAATTTTAAAATAGTTAGATGATACTATTTTTTTCTTAAACATTCATCCTGGATGTGCACTTGTTTCATGCTTTGTTTTCATTCAACTGGCAAACAGAACTGTGTCTAAAGCTGTTTTAGTTAAATACCATTTTCCTTCTGGTAAATACCATTTTCCTTCTTTTAATTAGAGACTGCAGACATCTGAATTTGACTTTTATTTTACTGCTCTAAGAACATAAACAGCTCCATGATGAATGTGTTCCTGTAAGTCTATAGGGAAGGTCAGGGGAAAAACCCCAAAACCAAAACAGTCCCTCACAAGCTGTGCACTGTCAAGAGCTGGGTAGGTGTAGCATGTCAAATATCAACATGGCTATATAAAGTTCAGTAAAATTAGGCTGATTATTTCCTGTTTAATGAATAATTTTATTGTGAACAGTCACTGTTTGTATTTTAGTCCAGAACACACAATGTAAAAAGCCCAAGTGTAAATGAGCTACAGGTATATAATCTCCTCTGAGGTTTGGCATTATTAAACAAAATGATAGGAAGCAGTTGTAGTGAAACTTACTTTTTCATTCTAGAGTTACACCTAACACTGCTTGTGTTCTGTCTTAATAATATAGAAATGTCTTTGAACAAAAGGTTCAGGCAAATTATCTATAGTACTCAGCTAGAACTTCTTGAAATTACATATTCAATTTATAACTTTCCTTCCAGTACTGCAGATTTGAGGTGTCAGTGGCAGGACCTCTTCCCCTCTCACCCAGAAACTCTGTCACTGGGGCATCTGAGCACAGATTACAGCCCTGCTTGGGCAGCGATGGGGGCTGCTCTTAGCAGCCCTGTGGGAATTCAGCAAGCACTAAGTCCCTCATTCTAGGCAAAGAAGTAGTACAGATTCCTGAAGAGATCTGACAGCCAATGAAAGAACTGGATTTTAGTTGTTTTGTAATATTTCAAGCCAATTTTTAGAATAAATTTCCGCAGAGCTTGGTATTCCTTTCTGCTGCACCAAAGAGGTTCAGCTCAAGCCAAGAGAATTGCAGCCATGCTGCAAAAGGAACCAGAATGAACTGAGCTTTGTGCACATAAATCCATGTTCTGGATTTTAAAGGCTATCTTTGAGTTGTGTAGCTCAAGGCAATTCTACTGTAAACACTGTGCCTTTGGAAGATGATGGTACTGTTTTAATCAAATTAATAGGAGAAATATTCTGACATTCAGTTTGAAAGTAATTGAAGATGATTAACTTCTTATTAGGCTGATTATCCTAAAAGCTATAAAATGAGTTTGGATATTGAATAGTTTTGACTGGTTTGCAATAGTTTCAGTGACATTAATTTGATGTAACTACCAGTTTTCATTCTTTACAATTTCTTCGTCTAATCAGATTAGCGTAGCATGGAGAAGGTAATAAAAATAAAAATTTGTCTTCCTGAATATTTCTATGATTTTAAACACTTGTGTCAGGGAATCTACTGTGTCCACAAATATGGTGGAAGTCTCCCCTGAACATATCCTAGGATATACAAACTCCAGATAAATTTTGTTCTTTAACTTTTAATAAAATAATTTATGAGAAAGATTACAAAAGGTAGAAGACAATAGAAGTCAAATGACCTAAAAATCAGGATGACTCACGGTTTTCACTCTTCTCTTTTCAATAAACAATCAAGGTAAATGTGCTCAGATTTTTTCTCAGAATATTCACCTTGCATTTCTGTCTGTTTTATGTGAATGACTTATAAGACTTTTCAATAATGACATCTTTCATCCCCATTTCAATGGAAATGGAAAATGTGTTCTGTGTTACATTAGGAAAGGAAGAAAATAATTACAATTGATTAGAGTAAGGCTTAAGGGGTTCTGGAGATTCAATTAGCCAATGATCCTGTGGTCATCTGGCTTTAGGAGTAGGCCCCTCTGTCAAAGAGACTATCAGTGCACCTCCTCACAGTAAAGAAACGTGAAGCAAGTGCCAAGAGAGTCATCTGTACTGTATTTTATTCAAGATGCATAAAGCTGAGGATGGTGAATCTGTAGCCATATAGCCAAAGACATAAACATGGTGTTTGGTTCTTCCCAGAACATCCAAACAATTGATGTTCATTAAATGAGCCCGGAATAAAAGAGGTTGTTTCATTCTTAACCACTTGGTTTTTACAGCTGCTATTCAACACTCATAATACGGATGCACTCAACTGTTCTGCAGCACTGAAAGTTCAAAATATCTCTGCCTAAGTGAGATAGTAGCAGCTTAAGTTGTCTGGTGAAGAGTTTAAACAAATCTCTAAAAGACTTCTGTTTTGAGGTTTCATTGTTTAGTATCTATAGAAGTGTTATGGGGGAAGCTCTGAGAATTTTTACCCTTTTAGTCATGGTGAAGGTAAAAGTACAATGAGAGGTATATTTCATTTGTATTCATATGACCTGTTTCAGTATTGCAGCCTCTTTATTAGCCAGGTCCATTAAATGCTGTTTTCCCAATAGCAATAAGCAGACTTTCCAATGACCCTGTGTAACCTAGTTTACTTCGTAGCTCTGAGTGTGATGCTGAGATCTCATGAGGAGAAATGTGCCACTTCCTTGCTATTTTGGGAGGCAGTAACTGGAGCATTTACCAGTTTGCAATACAAACTTGCTAACATTTTTGCTCCTCTTTAAAATTGTTCACTTCTTTATCTTCATTGTTCATTCATCTTCTTCCATTCTAATGCTTTGCTCTTTTTATCTGTTATGCTTGGTTTTAATTTTCTTTCTTAGGAAATGCACTTAAATTACATAGTCTGTTGTATGTTTCTGTGTGGGGAATCAAATGAAGAACAGAGAAAGACCGTGTCAGTGAAAAGCTAGCATTAATAGGTCCCAAAGGATTACTAGGATTTATGACTACTTCCATTAGCACTAGAGTAAGTACTAAATATTGAGCAGTCAAGTAAATGGGAATACTGTGACTTATCTAGGATGATTCATTGTTTGACTATAGTCTTGAACTATTTTTTCCTGAAGATAAGTAAAAATTTTCTCAACTTTCACGCAGTAGCTTTGCACATGTGTAAACAGAGGGTAATCAGATGTATGGCACCAAGTATGGAACAAAAGCATGGGCAGTTTTAAGTGCTAGTCTCAAAATGTTTTGATATATTATACTTCATGGTATAGGTCATTATAAATAGGACTATGGAAGAAGCTTACTTGCCCAAATTTCTGAAGCTGCAAAATTATTTCAATTCATGGATAGATCATTCACAGAGAGGTATTACAAGTCTACCAAATGAACTGGTAAGTCTGTGAAACTGAGTACAAAAGGGACAATTGATAATGTATATAAGGATAAAGTATAAATCCTTTAGTAGTCTGATGTGAAATTACTTTCCCTTGAGGCTTTTCTGTGCATTCAGATTTGGGCACATCATATGTTGACCTAGTCAGAATACTGCGTAGTCTTGTTAGTAGCAACTCTTTTCTATTTGAACATAATGTATGGGTCAGAGCCAAGAACACAGAACTAAAATGTAGCTAGTGATCAGTCATTCACACTACTGAAATATATTTCTCTTGCTAATCATGTCATTTTACTAAGTATTCTGAAAATGGGGGGTTTTAGCCCCACAATATCAGTGCAAATCCACACTGTCAGGAGAGCTGGATTCTAGATATGGGATCAGTTTTTCTGTCCCCAGTTTAGAAAACTTTGTAAGGTTTTGTTTGGAATTTATCCAAGCAAATTTAAGCTGCCTAGAAACTGGGTGTCCTATGTAGCTTGCTGAGTGACAAATAGTTCCCCAGGAGCCAAGGGGATGAATCAATGGGGATGGATCTATACTTTTCTATTGATTGCTCAGGCTAGATGCTAGATTCCAGGCACCTAACTGCTAGGTGATTCAACTTGGCTAAGGTGGGTGGCACCATAATTAATTATTTTCATTTGTTTTTTAAGAATATTACTTTAGTTGCTCTGGAGAAATAATTTTCAGAAACTGAGCTGCTGGTGACAATTTTTTGCTGCTAGTTAAGAAATATATTGCTTATGCACTCTGTCCTGTTAGTTCTATTGCTGTAAGACTGAGCTTGCCTATTATCTTTCTGGAGAAGCTGAAAAGAAGGACAGAAAAAGTACTAGAGGTAAAATATGATGGAATTTTAAAACATGTTTTGCAATCTAAAGCCTGTGTGCATTTTGGACAATCTCATCAACTGAAGGCATCTGCTGTTTTTCTCTGACTGCACACTTCCACTGTATCCATCATGCCCTTCATGTGGGAGCAGAGTATGGTTCTTTTCTTCAGTCTGTGCATCAGCTCTTTTCCTCAGGGAACAAAAAAATAATGAATGGGCTGAAATTTTTAAGGCATGGGAAAAAATTATCTTAAAATATGGCTATTGAATAGGAAACTTTGAGATAAGCTTGTTATTTTCAACTTGAAATCTCCATCCCCTTTTTTTTCCCAGCTGTGAGAAAATATTGGCAGGTAAACAAGGCTTTGCTCCTTTTAGCACTGCGATACACACAAGAGTTACAAGATAATATTCAGCCGAACCAGATATACATCTGTTCAAAGATATGGCATAAAGATAATGAGCCACAGTGGTCTTGTAGCTGTAGTTCATAACATGGTTTTTGTTTTCCTCCAGAGCAATCACTTTTGCATCACACAGCAGTCAGCAGATGATCTCTTCACTGACACTCATATCCAAGAGATTCTATTGTACTGCTGACTTGTGATAACAGCCTCCTTGGGAATATTGTTTGGGTTATTTTTGTTTTTGTTTTTATTTTTTGACACATGGCCAGAAAATACTAAATGTTCCCAAAACAGACTGGTGTCTTCATAGATGTGAGGTCACTTCAAAAAACTGACACAAAGTTTTAGGGGTCTTAGACTTCCAAGAAGATGTATCTTCAGGGGGTGCAAATTAAATGGATATAAAGGCAAATCAGTAAGTCGAGAGGAATTGGTCGGTAAGTGGAATACCACTTGAATATACTTTGGCAAGGGTGGGGGAAGATAAGAAGTGAAGAGCTGATCTAGTTATGCTCAAATACATCAGAACTAAGACAAAAATGCAACATGTTATACCCTGTAGCCAGACTTTTAAATAGGTTGGATGCCCTCCAGTAATTTAAATGAATCTTTAGCATGACTCATGACCAGGCTGAGCTTTGCCAGTTTCACTGCAGGGAATTCCTTCTATGTGAAGGTGACACTTTGTGGCCTGTATATTTTTTGATGTTTTGAGTCTCTGTGTCAAGTAATCATTTTAATAGAAAGACAATCAGTATTTTAATATCAATTGTTATGTTTTATGTAAGACTATAGCAAAAAGAAAAATGATTATGGGATAAAATGAAAAAGTACAGACTTAGTAAAATTTTTCTTTTATTTTGTTACTTCTTAGTTCAATATTCTGGGGAAAGAATGAAATGTGATCTTCTACTCTTCAGAATAAAATTTCCCAATTACAATTATTTCAGTTATTGCTACGATTCATTCTTTTTATGAGCTTTTTTTTGATCGTGAATTAACTTATGAGAATTTTGATAACAGAATGATAGCTCTGTTTTTATTCCACTGTGTATTATATATCAATCTAGGATCTCATGTCTTGTAATGCTGTGAAAACAAACAGATGGTTGGTTTTTGACCAGCTCTGAGAAAAACTTTGAATCACTCTATTCAGCTTGAAAAATTTAAGATTGTCTAAATAAGAAAAATGTAAACACACCACCCAATCAAACCAAAACAAAACCTATATAGTTCCCTGAATGTGCTGCTTTATTTTTTTTCTTTTTTGATATTCTTAAAATATTCTACTTATCAGGCTGAATTATGTTTTGTCTGGTTATACAATGCATGGCCAGAAACAAACTTCTCAATCTCAAATATCACTTGGCTTGCAGAGTGAGGGCACAGTTACAATGGCCTCATCTTTTGGTCAAGAAGTGTAGGTCTATCTGAAATAGGTATCAAACCCTGAAGCAGGCTTAACTTCAAAAAGTTAAATACTATAGTTTTAATATATTTATAATTTATTTATACATAGAGTTTAGGACTTATGTAGTTAATTCCCTTTCTTTGTGGTGTTGCTTAACCAGAAACACTACTGATTGATATGTATGCCAGGTCAGAAGTCCTGTGACCTAAGCCAGTGGGAAAGACAAAATAAAATCCCCCACCTACACTACATAACATGTCCTTTTCCTTACTTAGTAAGTTTTTCAAATAGCAACGTCAACGCTTTGTTAGTGGGGACTACAATACTTTCATTTAGTTTGGACAATGGTTAATTTCCCAAACAGCACAAAAATATATGTAGAGTGAATTAGCCTCTGTTTTTGAAACCACACCTTTTGCAGACAGACTTATGTTTGCAGGTGGCCAATTTGGGCAGGTCATCTTGAGCCATCCCTTACTTTTGATAAGGAATATTGTTACTTTCTTACCACAATATTTTGATTGAGTCAATCAACACTTTTGAGGAGTTGATTCAGTCAAACAAAATATCACTGACATATGATTACACAATTTCTATCCTGGAAGTGGTTGCCAATGACAACAGGGTTTGCAGCCAGGATGTGTGCCGTATCTGCAAAATACTTCAAAATCAATAAAAGATTTAAAAATGAGGGCCTTCTTGGTCTGTGGTTACCCCGGTTGGTTCATTTCCATAGGGCAGGATGCTTGGCTGTAAGGTTTTTATTCTGTTCATTCAAGTAGCTTTGACTTGTTTGATATTTCATTGCAATATGTTCTCTGTAGATTTATGCCTTGTCATCATTCAGAAATTGATGTTAGCACTGTACATTAATTTCTACTTGTTGTTTAGAGCTTCTATAGAAATAAGTAGAGTCTCTTATCTATAAGTTTGTATCTGCTGTTGTGGTTACCTGAACTTCTTTCTTGTTACAATGGCATCTAAATTGGTTTGACATGCATACATCACACTTACACCTATGAAGTGCTAAGGTATATTCATAAGTTACAGTAATATCCAACAGGTGGAAAGGACAAATTATAAAGAAATAAAATACTGAAACTGAGTCCATAATTAAAGTCCCACTGTCTTCCTTTGGGGTAATAATTTTTAATATGCTGTTAAAAATGTATTCTGGTTACTCATAAAAATATTTATGGTATATTCATCTCTATTTTCAATCAGGCTTTACAGTAAGCATCTGTTTCTGATACAAGCTGTTCAGAAGTTGTTTAATAATACTAAAGAACGAAAGAAAAATTCCTTTTTAGTTGGAAAGGTATATGGAAAAGGACTTAAACCCCTCTTTTTTCAGGCTCTTTTTCTCTCAACTTTTTTTTCTCTTCTTTTATTTTTTTTTTCTCTCAGCTCCCTCTTCTTTTGATATAAAAAGCAGTTTTTCTAGATACTTCAGTTTTCATGTAACACAGTGCCTGTTCATTTCTGCTACAGTGACGGATACAGATAGCACAAAGAGGATCCATGGCAGAACACCTGGCAGTGTCCTTCACTATAAACAACAAAACTGTGTGGGCCTCTGAATGGTAGGACAGGAAACATCATAGCATAGAGATTTGCATACCCCAATGCAGTCCAGGTTTGCAGCCTTAGAAAGTGGAGGAAACCAAGTTAACTGATTTATCTCCATATTTAGGGACCGGCATATACAATATCCCCTTGAAAAAGATGACACTCAACAGCTTTGAAAATGCAGTAATGTATTTAGTTGTCTCAATATGGATTTGTGTACCCAGTTTTTAGGGTTCAAGTTTGTAATTATTTACCTTTGGGCTGTGGGAGTCAAAATTCTTGACTGCCTGGGGGAAGCTGTTCTCATCATTCTGTTCAAGTTGCCTCTATTTTTCTTCTCAGTTTTCTATAATATTTTTCTTAAATTTTTAACTGCTCTGTATAAATGCCTTCTATATAACAGATGGCTGCACTTCAGTGGTAGATGAAGTGCTGCCTTATATATCTAATTTGTAACCTTAAATGAACAGAAGCTATATTTTAAATTGCTGATTTTCATGAAAGCACACCAAATCAGCTCACTAACAAACTTTACATAATGGTGTCATGGCTTGAACTAAAATGGAAAGTCCTTAGTTTTGGGAAAAAACCTAAATAGTTTACCACTTATATTACCATCTGTTGTATCAAGGGTTGGATCTCTTTGTATGCTTTATCTTCTAAACTTTTAGTCTGATGTTTAGTGGCTATTTTTCCACCTTATTCAGAAAAAAATCTAACCGCTTTTCCCATTGTTGTGTGAAAAATCACATTATTACATAAATTGTTTAACAGCATAATGCCTGCAGAGAAGTTACCTAATTATTTCCTACTTTCTGAGAGTTGTTGTTCAAAGTAGATATGGCTCACATAATGATGAAAAATCACAGGAGAGAAAATAGTTCATTTTCTTTCACCTAGGTCTCTATTTTTGGTGTCTCAAATAAATTTAGTTTAGTACAGCTTCTGGGTAGGGTGAAATAAGCTGCAACAGTGTGAGACTGCAGGTTGATTGTAGAGCACCTGCAGCTATAGGAGTCCTTACTCAATGGAATTATATAAACTCTGATCTAGTATAACCATATGCTGCTGTTTCAAACACCTCCAAAAATATCAACAAAATTAACTTTACACTGGTATTGTTTTTCCGGATGGGGATTTGCTGAGTACACTGCTATGAGCACAGATGGTATATAAAGTTGAAGCAGTTATAGGAGTGTTGTACACTCTTGATGGTCAGCAATACAATGTATTTTTGTCTGATGTAGGTCAAATTTATGCTACAACAGTGCTCAAATCTGGTGTTTAAGACTTTAAGACTGCAGAATTGCTACTTGAAAATTTTGGCAACTAACTTTTCTATTTAAAATCTTAGATGTTTTCTGAAACTGTTGCTGCAGGTGAGAATGCAAATGAAAAAAAAAACATGGTAAATTACAATTAATTTGTTCTGAGAGAAAAATACTGACTGCTGGGATTGACAGAAGTGTTATGCATGTTCATAATGAAGCATCTTATAATTTACATTGCAGTTTATATGTGTATGTGCACACATGCAGTGCTGTATTTGTGTAAATACACACAGATATGTATATATGTACATTGCTCCATTGTTATTTTCTCCCTCTCAGAAGAAAGGTAGTTTCTAAAATAAATATACTGATTACTCGTTAAAAATATTAATTAGGGAGAGATAGAAATTATTAAAGATAATTTTAAAAAGTAAGGATACATGAATATGCCTTCAAAGTGGCAGCTCCTGAGTCATGTGATTAAGTCGACAAGGAATTTAATTCAAGGTATGGGATTATAGAAGTTGATGGCAAAAAATGGATCATAAGAACTCCTCAGATGTCCTCCTGGTGAGCTGAAGCTTGGATATAAACAGCTGGAGCTAATTTGTTTTAAAGGCTCATTCAGTTATGTCTGGCCTTGCTTGCTTTCGTATACCACCCTTAAACTTAAGGGATAATGCATTTTTCTTGGTTTGAGCAAGAGAAAAGGTTTTGCCTTTTTGACATAGAAGTCACACTAGTATTTTGAATAAGGGTTTAGTCACAGTGGATAGTAACTAAAGATTTTGGAGATCTGCAACTTCCGTAGATCTAAAGATTCTGCGGACTATTGTTTTCTCACTGTAAAGCCTTAAGAACAGTGTCAGAAAGTCTATTTGGGTGCAAAATAGATAAGGATAAAAATATTTATGATCATATTAAACCCCCAACCCAAAAAAGAAACCAAAATTAAAAAAACCAAACACCTCCTCACACACAGAGACAAAATTCGGACATACTTACAGTCTTTCCTATTGTTTCTTCTGTTGGATATGGGCCTAATATGACAGAGAAATGAAATTTTCTACTGCCCCAGGGAAAAATTCTATCTGGGTAACAGCTGTATATGGAAAACAGAAAAGCAGATGCCTGTGGTAGCCTGATAAGTTACTGAGTATTTATGGTGAAACAAGAAAAAAAAGTTATATTCCTTCATTTATCCTTGAGTAAAGGGTATTATTACTATTATTGTAGTTGAAGACAAAGGTTATGAAAATATGGCTACCACATACCACTTGTCAATTTAATGGTTTCCTAAGTCTTTGTACTCTGAATAAAACAGTGATGCTTTATAAATGATAACTTGGATCAGGTATAGCATGGCTTCCAAAAGTTCCAAAAGCTTAAAATTCCCTCAGATTTCTCAAATTTCTGCACTGTAGTGTCATCAGAGAGGTTAAGCTGAAATTTTGAGAAGTGAAGGTCTGTCTTAAATCTTTTGTATCTTTTCATAATAGAGCAGGGAATAAAAATGAAAGGATTATCTTGTTTTTATATGGTTTATTGGATGTGTTCCTTTTGTTCTCATCATTTGTGTTTCCTGCCTGGTATGACCTCCCTATGAATGATTTTAAAGGCTAATTTACCAACATGAAATTCCTTTTTAGCTACAATATATAGTATTCATAAGGCATTTCTAAATGACACAGTTTGGTGTGACACACAATTAACTTCTTGAAGACATTTTTCAGGAGACAGCTAAGATGGTCTTCTGAATTGCCATCATACCTTGCATGTGGGACTATTCCAATTTTCTTCTTATCTAACTTCTTATCTGTTAGAACATTCTTTTGGTGGAGGATGGAATATATTCACTATTAATTGCCTATGCTAATGTAAATAAAAGCATATACATCTGATAGGCAGGCTTTTTAAAAGTCCAGGACTAATAAAAATTTAGGATAAAAGAATGATTCTGCTTGGACAAATACTAGCTTTTTACTATTATGTGAGCTAATTAGAATGGTGGAAAATACTCACTATTTATATAGGGATAATTCTTTTGTCAAAATGAAAACTGACTTCTTGAAGTGCTCTAATATTCCATAAACAGCTTTTTTAGTGGGATTATGGGAAAGTATATTTGTATAGGAAAACTTTTTGTAGCCTCATATGGTTCTTAAGTAGATGAGACACTCAGTGAAATATTAGAGTAGAAAGTGAACAGTTTTCAAATGATTATGGAAAACAGAAATGATTTGTTCAGAAAGTTGAGATTCTGATGGTTGTACAATGAATGAAGGAAGGAATTTAGATAGAGTGGGGTTGTGTAGTCCTTGAAATCATAACAAGACATGATATTAGATCTTGGGCTCTGACAAATATTGTAAAGAACAATTAAATCAGACTTGAAGAGTGTTTGGGTATTCTAGGAGGTACAAAATGTATGCAGTGCAGTCTTCCCATGGAAATCGCATTGATGCAGATGCATCACAGAGGGAATAATTCTCCTGGAAGTCTGGTTTTTCTGCCTGTCATATTGTAGTTCTATCACAATACAGAACCTTAAGCTGGTAGTTTGTGTTAGGGAATATTGAAATTTCACAGAACTCAAAGGATTTTCTGGGTTTTTTTGATGGTTAAATCCATATGGAGGAAAGAGTAAAGGAAGGAGGGATCCCAGTGTCCTTTGAGACTGAGGAGGAGAAAGAGATGGAACAAGGTGTATATAGTAGGTCAAGCCTATGCAGGCAAAATGTTTTATATATGGTTGGTTATTGGTGGTTTTTTTGTGTGTTTTTTTTTTTTCCTTTCCAATGGACGATGTATTGCTCTATCTTTGCAAACATGCATGTTTTCTCCCAAAGGTGGTTAAGCCATTTGGCCTACAGGGAGGCAGAAATGTTTTGTAATAAAAATATAATGAATTATTTATATAAATAATTCATGACTAAGTGACATATTTCAGAATTTTATCAAAATGCTTCATGTTGTTATTGAAATACAAGTCCTGCAGACTTGTGCTCATCTCAAGCTGAACATTTTCAGAAACCATTTTGGCAATCAAGGTATAGTTAATCTTTAGTCTTCAGCCAGCAAAACAGAAGGGTAGTAGTTAAAAACAAGTTTTAGATATAAACAATATTTAACCTAGAGACTATATTATAGGCACTTTGGGAAATATGGACACTACAGGAAATATTTGAAACTTCTGTTGTTACTAACTTAAAACTAATTTTTCTAGTGGTATTTTCTTCAAATTGTCTCTCTTTTTAAAATGTGTGACTAAGTTTTTCTCCCTGCTATTGTATACTTATTATTCTGCAATATCTGAAACAAGAAAGGTGCCATTTATTCCTACATATAGACTGAAAGTCATGTTGAAATAATTGAAATTATCTCTGTAGGTATTTTTTTTCCTCCCTCAAATGCCTTATGGTAAATTTGCCAATTTACTGTATTACCAACATATACTATTCTATGTTATGAAGACTTTGCCTGAGGGATTTTTTTTTTTAATATGATTAATGGTGCCTTTCTTTCCTTTTTCTTGTAGATACAGTAAAATAGATGCTTTTTCTGGGCGTTTGATGCTCTTTTCTGAGTTCAGAAACAAACAAGAAAAAAGGAGAAAATTTCTCTTGCTCTGATTATTTTATAGTCTTACTATAGCAGAGATAGAACTTAAATGTTAAAACTTTTTCCCACCTCACTAGACATGATTCCTTTAGTATTTAATATTTTAAGTATTGGAAAATATGTTAATAACTCTGTGAAAATGATTGCACTGAATTTTTCTTTTGGATATCATGCATTTATCATTACTTCTTAAAAATCATTCTTTTCAAATGAGTTTTGCTTATTGTATAGCAGTGCCAAAGCAAACAGCAGCTGGCTAAGTCTCAAAAAATGTATTTCGTCTTTATAGCTCTCATCTTCTCATGCATCAGTAGAAAAGTCTGAAAGAATGTAAAACTGAACCAGGCAAAATAATGGGCCTTGCATTGATTATCATGATTTGGTAATCAAGGAACTGGTTGTCTGAAGACAAGTGGCACATGATCTGTGATAGGGCAATTTCAATTATCCATGCTATTGTAGGTGGCATATTACCATGTCTGCTGCTGCTGCTTGTACAGTGTCAATTCGCTGCTTCTGACTTTGTTTCTTAGAAGTAACTTTGAGGATGAAAGTCAGTTTGTAGCATACAAAATTGAAATTGTGTGTAACTGGGGGGTTATGCTCATGCAAAAAAAAGAAAAACCCCACAAAAATCTTTGAGGTATCTTTGAGGACTTTGAAATGACAGCTCATCATAAGAGGGTGTCTCAGAAACCTGTGCACGGTAAACCAGTGGACTGGATAATTTACTCAGATTGTGCTGTAGCCCAGTACTTAAAGCAGAGCATGGTGATGTGTGGGTGGGTGGCCCCACGACCACAGTCTCTGCAAGCTGTGAAGACCATCTGAGAAGTAACTCCACACTCTGTCCTCAACAGCCAAGCTGCTGATCCTGAAAGAACTCAGAAGCAGATGTAAACTGACAGGTGTAAATTAGATGAGACCTTTTGAATCTGTAAGATTAAAAATCTCTTTGAATTTGGCAGTGTATAAAGGGAACCTAGCAGAATGATCAGTTCAGGACAAGGTGCAGCTACCCACCTCTCAGCAGCCTTATCCTCTTCTCCTCTTCACACTGTTAAAACACTGTATGAGAAGAAAGAAGCCAAAACATGTTTTGAGCCATCTCTGAGTCTAGGTAAGCAAGGGACATGATGGAAAATCATGCTATGGATAAAGAATTCTGTTCTACCAAGTTTTTCCTATCCATCTGTTCTCATATAATAATGTTACAGCTGATATATTGCATTTGAATGATTCTTGAAATTGAAGCAGTTGTCACTTCTTTGTGTGGTTTTCCTTCTCAGTTTCATTAAATGTAATTTCTTGCTCTTACCCTGTCTTTAGCAGCCCAACCTCTTAACTTTCCAGTGAATACTCCTTCAGGCATCCTTGCTTCTTCCCTTTGCTTTTCTTCTCCTGCTGGGACGTGTTTCATTTCTGGCTTTGTGAGAGTCTCAGTGGTCTGTGCCAAGAGTTTAAAATAACAAATTTGATTAAATTAAAATGATGTGTTTTCAGCTCTTTGGAAAACAGATTGTCTTTTGTGCATAGCTGCCATCCCTGTTTGGATCTTCTAACTGCTACAGACTAGCAAATTTTCATAGTAAATATTGCACAATAGATGAAACATAAGATTTTATGATAGGTTTTCTTGGGTTAGATTTAAAGGTAAGGATTTTAAAATGGAAAATCTTAGAGAAAACAGTGGTGTATTAAGGGATCTCATTTTAGTAAGAATTGAATGGGTCTTTTCAGGTAAATCAATAGATGAGATAGTTATTTTGTTTAGATCTTTAAGGAAACTTTGGGTTACTATCTCAGTTCTATACAATGACAAGGATAGAGAAAAAGAAAAATATGAATTACTACCTTAAACAAAAGAGCCAATAAAAATGCTTAGCTACTAGAAGTTCCATTGCAAGAATGGAAATATTGGAATTCAGTAGGAAAATAGTATTTTATGATCAAGCAGGTCATATAAGTTTAGATGCTTGTAAGCCTGATTAAACTTTAACATTGCAGATCTTCCAGATCTTTTGGAAGTTTTTTTAAATTTGGAGGAAATTATTAAAGGAAATTATGAAGAGGTCCATCTCTAAAAATAGCTTTTCTACTACAGGCTTTTTTTTTTTTTTTTAATTTTAGTGAAGATCATTAGTAAGAGAGGGACTTCAGGAAGTAAACAACTAGAGAGAAAATATCAGACATTCCAGAAGTCTTCTAGTTGGAATGGAAAACATTTACAAAAAAAAGAAGAAGAAACAAAAAAAGAGATTTGCACATGAGATAATTTGCACATGAGATTAGGAATAACCACAATATATCAGGTATATAATTCCCCTTCATTTTACAAAGAACAAATACAAAATTATTTTTAAAAATGTTAGGCAGTGGTAAAATAAATAAATCTCCGATGATTCAAATTATGCAAATTCCATGAACAATAATCACTAAAAACTACACTTTTATGTACATGTTCTGCTTTGCTTGGAACAACTTCTCTCTTTGCTCAGTTTACAAAGGGGGTTTATTATTTTAAGACTTTTTAAGGGCTGATCTTTCAGAGGAGTTATGGGGAAAAAGGTATTCATACACTCATGTATTTTCTCATTTTTATTAGTATGATCATGTTCTTCTGTTTTGACCTGTTTTATCCTTATGATGAGCTGGATGTATTGTTAGAAATGTTTGATTTCAGACCAGCTGAAATTAATAAGGAGCATATAGAAGCTGCAATTTTGTAGAGATTTCTGGGAAAATGAAGCTTTTCTGGATATTAATAGAAGGGGAAGTGTTTTAGTGCTTCACAGTAGCTGGTAATTACCTTTTCAAGAGCTGTGATTTTCTCTGTTTGAATCCTAGCTTTTCTTTGGCATAAGGCCTCTTGGCCACCACAGTAGTTCCTATTCTCATACAGAAATGTTTAATTGACTTAAATTTGGAGAAGCAGTTGGAATAATTTTCTACAAATTGCACAAACATCTGGAACGGTTTTAATAGGTGGAGCTGGTTCATGAACTTGGTTGACTTTCTACCCTTACATATTGTGGATTGCTAGCCAATATAGGCTCTTGGAAATGGCAGGTTTTGACACATTTATGTCCATTGAATGAAGGTTTTAAATCAATAGAAGAAGGAAGTGAAGAGGATGCTCTTCATTTAATCTGATTTCTTGCTCTTATCCTCTCTTTAACAGTGAAGTGACATTTATTAATATGTAAATTAAGTTTCAAAATTGTTCAGCTAGGGGAGAGTAACAGTAGACTGGATGACCTCCAGATCCTTTTAAGCTTTTGGTTTTCTTCCACTTGATGATATTAAAAATAAATAAAAGAAGTCTCATAGTCTTTAAAAGTGATTGGGTAGCCAGTGAGAAGAAATTTTTTCCCTATTAGAGATTCAAGTAGTTGCAGAAGTCCACATACCTGGAACTCCACACATGTCTTAAACCCAAACTACTTTTAAATTTTTTTAAGATTACTGTTCCATAATTATTCTTTCAAGCTGACCAGTAAATCCTTTTGTCTTAACCTTTGCAAAGAACTTATATCATAAATCCTGTCTATTGTAGAAGAGAAAAAAGGGAAAAATAGTGTCAAAATATAATCACAAAGAAGAACTAGAAATTGGCAGTTTATGAGTTTAGGGAGATATGAAGTGTTATGTTAACATGTGAGTTGGCACATTAGCATGATGACTGTAAATCTACTTCCAGAATATTAATTCCTGTGATTAATATATTATTCACATAAAAGCAGTACTTTTTTCCTCTAGAAAGAGAAAAAAAACAGTTTTTTTTTTTTTTCTGCCAGAAGGTGTTTTTTGATGGTATGAAAAAAGATAGCAGAAAATTGTTATGCCTTTTATAATTTGAAAACAAAAGTGTTTCACTGTCAGGTGCTAATGAGAGAAGCAATGTGTTGGAAATTGGTATATTTTATGGAAACAACAGTGTAATTTTATCATAAATGGATAATGGAGAAAATGCTTTTGATATCTCCTCTAAAACATCTATGCATATAATTTAGACAAATTTCATATTTCTGTTTTGGGAAAATGAGAAGCTGATTTGTATTTTTTTGGCAACTACAGTCTCTAATAGTGCAAATTCCTTTCAAGCTTTTGCATGGTAAATGCTGAACTGCTACTTATTTCTTACTTCTACAAAAACTAGTGTGTTTTCGTTTCTTATCACATTATCCTAGTGTTGAATAGAATTTATGCTGACAAATTTGTTTCCTAGTTTTGTAGCTGTCTGACACTTCTCCTCTTGATTCATCAAAATAAATGTAGTTCAGTTTCAATTCAGCAATAAAACAATGTTATGAAGAGCTTTCTACCTCAAATAACATTGTACGTTTTCTCAGGTTTCAAGTATCCCACCCTTTTCAATCCTGTTTACTAGTTTAGAAATGTATCTCTCTCTGAGGTTGGTTAATTGCTTTGAGAGGTTTTTTTGGCTACAGTTCTCATGTCTCTTGGGTCACTCCAGATGAAAAGTTAGGAAAATTGTTCTTAAGTAAGGTGTGTTTCTGACGAAATCTGTAATGATATTCGAAACATGAATATCTGCTTCATTAAGTGAACTAGTCAAGGACTATGGAGTATAGAGGGAATAACCAGGAAAGTGATAAATATGTAGACACAATTGTCCAACAAACAGATGATAAAAGAGAAAAAACAAGCACTGATGTTTTTAAGCTACTAACTGATAAGCCATTAAATAAACTATATTAAATATACTGGTGTTTTATAAGCCTGAATTTGGCAAGATGAATCTTAGCTTCATGTCAAAGACCAGAAATAAAAACAGTCAATTCCTCTGAGCAACTCACCAGGGAAAGTCTGAAAAGATGTGTAAATGGTGGGACAAGGAAGTGCTGTTTGTCTGTGTGGGCGCAGGTCCATAATTTACTGTGAGGTTGAGAGACTGCCCAGGGACTTTGCAGGGCTTCCCTCCCTGCGGATGTTCTGGATGTATCTGGATATGGTCCTGGATGCAAGTGGCCTTGCTAGAGCAGGGGATTTGGACCCAATGACCTTCAATAATCTCTTCCAAATGCAACCACTCACTGATAATTCACTGTGTTGAAGCTACAATTGCCAATAACTTTGATAAACAGCATTCTCTCTAGCTTGAGAACACAGTCTGAAGCATGGATGTGTGAATAGTGACCAGCAAATGCCATGTTTGATTTTAACCAAACTCTGTACTGTCTTCAACTTCAGTTATCCAGGCACATTTCAAGTGGCCTTGCTTAGTCTTCATTCTTAGGAGAAAAAATTAGATTTTTACTTAAATGTATGTTATGTTGTCGTGCTCAAATGTAAGCACCAAATGAAGGTTCCTTTTCTTTTGCCATGGAAAATAGTGATATTGGAACCGAACAGCTTTTCTTTAAAGAAAGTGGCTGTGGTTTCCTATTCTTATTTTCATTCTCTTGAAGGCCTTTGTTCCTTCTTTTCACTCGTGGGGACAATTTGATTCCTTCAGAAATGAGGTTTATGCTGACAGTTACTAGAGGGGTTACTTTTGACCCCTAACATATTGCTTTCATTTTAGTTTACATGCTCTCTGAAATTCAGTCTAATTAAAAATAAATTAATCTGCATCAAAAATATTTCAATATCAATACATAAAATATTTTCTTTCTAGTTTCAGTTGTTTTTCTTAAAAAGAAAAAAATTAATTTGGTGTCTTTTTAGTTTATAATGGGTTATATGATATTTCTAGATGCTTTAAGGAGCAATATTTTATATCAGTATTTAAAGTGTACAGAAAATAAAGAATTTTTTACAAATTTTATTTTTTGGATTTTTTTTTCTACATGTCAAATTAAACTCCACTGTTTCGAAAGAGCTTTTCTTAGAGCTGTAATGTTCAAGTAGCTAATGAACAAAAATTCCTCTTTCATCATTCATATATTAAAAAGCCATTTGTATGTGGATTTTCTTCACCTTTGAACATCAATATATGTAAATTAAATATAAGAGCTCTTCTGAAGTTTTTAAAAGTAGGTAGCTCATATCCATATACAACCCCACCTATACTTTGACAATGTTAAATTTAGAAAATTAAGAAAAAAAGAAATTCCATGTGTTTTGCTGTATTAATATACTGCTTATGCAAATTTTCTAATGAATACTACAATTGTAAGATTATAAACTATATGTTTTTATTCTCTCTTTAAATATGTATCTGGTAATCTTGCCAAGAAAACTTAAACAAGTTTGGTCCTTCACACCAGGTGAATGTTCAAAGCACTATTAGGGCTTGTTCCTAGAGCTGCTGACAATGAAATCATAAGCACTGTAACAACAATTGTCTTTTGCAGTGTGCAGATCTAGGCTAGTTACAGACTGGAATAAACTCCTCGAGAGCAAGGAATATCTCAGTGTCTGTCCACCTGAGAGCGGCCATCGCGTGTCCTCCTCTCCTGCAGGATGAAAATAAGGCAGGCAATGGCTCTGTTAAGATGAGGGAAAGCCAGAGGCGAAATGATGCATCTTGTTAAGAGCTAGGACGTTGTTTTCACCTGAGTGCTGTGTTGGCATGGTTACCCAGCTCCTAGGTTAGAGCTGATTGTGCTTGGCGGGCTCAAGGACTAAACAGAAGGGCTATCTACAAACCTCTCTATTGGATGTGTGCTGTACCTTCAACAGTAACTGAGGCATAAGGGTTGGAGATCTTGACAATATTCAACAGAGAGCTGCTGGAGATATAGTTTGTGTTGCTGAGACTTGTGCTGTATCTCCTGGTTTATTCTAAATAAAAAAAAATTCAAAAAAGAAAATGTAAAAAGGGGGAATGCTGTTAAAAGATACTTGGGAAGAAACAAATTTGGAATCCAAGTGTCATGGATCAGCATTTTCCGAAATTCTAAATTATGTTTTAAGCAAGTATTTAAAAACCAAAACCTACTCTTTTCACTGTCATTCACCTTTGCCAATCAGTTCTCCTGGCTCCTTTTGTTGCCAGTTGTCAATAGCAGGTATTATGAAAACATATAGGGGCAGATCAATTTAGAAATCTTGTACAAGTTCTCAGGGACTGGTGCACAAGCTCTGAGTTTATGGCTTGGATAGCTTTCACAGAACCTTTAACTTTCATGGAATATTCTGAGTTGGAAGAGACCCACAAGGATCATAAGAGAAGCCAATTTAGAAAGGAATTTGTCTACTTTTCAGGGTGATTTTCCTTTGTATCTGTACCTTTCAATGTGACTCAGGATGGTGCATTTGTCTGTTTATCTCTTTACCCCTACAACAGAGCATTAGATGTGTGTAGCGTGGCTGGGCAATGAATCCAGCTGATCTGGAATGGTCTTGGATCCACTGTGACTCTGCGGGGCACACAGGTACTCAGTCAGCAAGACCCATGGATGCACTGGGGTTATAGCATGCGAGTAACAGATTTTGCTCAATAATACAGTGCATCTTGATTGTGTTATTTCCAGAGTGCGGAGGTATGGAAGTATGGAAAATTAAGCCGGTATTCAGGATGGGGTTAGTTCCACTCCAAGATTTTGCTGGAGAATTTGATGGTTGATGAAACTGCTAAGGAAAATTTTGCACCCTATCCTTATTGAAAGGAGAGATGAAAAGTATTTTTTGTTTTTCTCCAGTACTGCAAAGTTTCTGATCAGAAGTCCTGAATTATCTTTAACTCAAATTGAAATGTCAGTGGCTTTCGGAGCTCATTCTAGAAAGCATTTAACTCTCTGTCAAACCAGCTGCATTGTTCTGTGAGGGCAGACATACTGATTTTGCACATGGAGTAATCCCTCTGAGACGCATGGTAGCTATGGAGTGCTGTATGTTGCTATGGTCTCTCATTTTCTTTGATTAAAACATGGCTCTGGCTCAGTAAATCTTTTCAAATATGTTTTGTTCTCTTACGTTCCTTCCTTGTGATGGACTGGCAATGGGATTCTTTTTCTTTCAACTGATAGTTTCTGAGAAATAATTGACATGTATGGCAGTAAGCCAGGCAGGGGTTTCTTTCTTGTTACTTTTCAGTTTCTTTTTTTAATAGGTCCCAAATCAAATGCTGTCTTTAAGGTAGGCTGAGACATGTCTGTTTTCACTGGCTATATTTGCAGCTATTGTAAGGAAAGCACGTGACACTGACCTTCTTGCAATCGCTTCTTGCTAAGATTCCTCATATAGGAAAGCATATGCTATCTTCCTGACATTTAAGGACTTACTCAACAATTTATTTCTTTAAACATTTCTTTAACTCTTTTTTTTTTTTTCAGTGAACTTAGTGGGAAAATCAGAAATCAATACTCTCATTTTATTTAAACCTTTAAAAAGTTCTTATCCTAACTAATGCAGTTGGCAAGTTTAACTTAGTAGGGCTAACCCAGGTAGCTGAGGTCATTGCACAGGAAATACTAAACAAGTTATCACTATTCATGTAAAACAATTTTAGAATCATAGAATGGCTTGGGTTGAAAAATCACCTAGTTTCAACCAAAAGATAAAACCTAAAATCCAATAATTGATCCCATAATGGAGATGACTTTCTTGATATGCTAGGCTTTTGTGTTGTAAATGCTGGTAAAATACAACTTAAATTCTTGCCTTAATTTCCTTGTAGTTCATACTTGTAATATAGTCTTATTGTAATTTAAATTATATAAATGTAATGCAAACATGCTCAGATCAGAACACACAGAAGTAAAATGAAGTATCCTTTGCCAAAGCATATTTAGAAGTTCACTTTCCTTGTTGATTTCTCTTTTCGTTATAATTGTTTCATTCACATTTTCTAAAAGGACAGTCTATAATAATTGCAACATATTGCTTCCTAAGCTCCAGATAAAAACTGTTTTTAAGTTTCATTTTAAGTGTAGAATAAGGCTGTTGAGTCTCAGTTATGCAAAAGCTTAGAAGTACTTAGGTTCTTGAACTGATCACATTAAAATACTTGAATGAGTACAATTACTTCCGCAGGCATTCCTAAAGGGGTGGTACTGTAATCTGCAATCTCATTAGGCTATCTGGAAAATTATAGAACGGTGGAATAACAGCCTTGTAATTATGATCTATAATGATTATGAAATTACATGAAGCTGTACTATTCTACCTCAGTTGCTACCCTATAACGTGAGATTTTTATAGGAGAGCAGAAGACCTCTCCCACAGGCAGTCACTAATATTCCTACAAAAGCAGTTCATAGGGCAAAAGAGAAATTATTCCTACTTATTACCAAATAGATTAGAAGGTCTAATTATCTTCCAAGTGTATCAGTGAGCAATAAAATGAAATAATTAGGGTCAAAGGATGACCTGCTTCTGAGCAGCCATAATTTAAAATATGTTAGCATTCAGAGTTCTGAGGGTGAATTATTATGATAATTTTGTCACTGTATACAGTACTTGCTCTTTCCATCTATTCTGGATGATAAAACAAGACACAGATACCTTATAGCAGAATTTGGTGTAATTAAAATTCTTTTGTCTTAGCACATTATGACTGGGTCTTCATGGTATAGAATGGCAGTCCCGTCTAGTCACAGTGTTATGCATCACTGCTCTTCACAGAGCACAAAGCTTTTCATTCAGCAAATTCACTTTTTTTCCTAAATGCCAGCTTTTGATGAGCAACCCAGGTTGGCAATTGCTATCTGTTCAAACTCTCACATCAGTCAAGTCCCAAGCAGTTATTTTAATCAAAAGTAGAATATATTGCCCAAATGAGCCAAAGCTATTTCTAGAAGTAAAAGTAGCAATGCTAAGCACTTAGTGTACAATAAATTACCTTATATTACTTGATGGATAATGATTATATACTTGGAACAGTATCTTAACAGCAGCTTCTAGCCCTGTAGACATTTCCTACAGTTCATCTATAATAAATACAACAGTGTGAGAAACATAAGAATTAAGATTCATGAAATAGCTATTCAATTTCCTTTACAGTTTTACATTTGGCTTTATGTTTTAAGATTAATTCCTCTACCATTAGTTTTGCAATTTCTGTTTGTCTCCTGTCATTTTGCAGCATCAGAAAGATTTTGGTGCACTTGACTGCCCACCAGGCTGAGATTCGTACCAACTTACCAGCCTTTGTGAGCTCTGATAGCTGATAGTGATGGGATGCAGACCTGCACAAGTCACAGTAATGGGTTTTGACAAGTTCTGTGAATTGTTAGTTTTTCTTAAGTTTCATTCTTGTCACTATCACCTACGGCACTGTGAGCAGAATGACAAAACAGGCAGTGCAGGTCCCATAATGAGCTACCTGTGCTGTTCATACAGGAGAACAATCAGTCTTCTCTTATTCCCCCAGGACATTAAATTAAGGTTGGCAATGCATGCATAACTGCTGCTGAGGCCTGATGCATAGGCTTAGTCTGCGGTCTCCTTAATTGCATCTATACCTCTAAGTTTATAAAATAACCTGCTTGCATCTGCTGAAGGCAGAGTCATATCAAGTTGGAAGCACACAGGTACAAAAACCATGTTTAGTGTACCTAAATGAATTTTGTAGAACATGAATACATAACTCAACACCAAGCTGAGCAGGGCAGTTGATATGCTGGAGGGAAGGATTGACATCCACAGGGAATGTTACAGGCTGGAGAAGTGGGCTCGTGAAAAACTCAAAGTTCAACAAGGCTGAGCACAAGGTCCTGCACCTAGGTCAATGCAATCTCTGATATAAGTGCAGACTGAGTGATGAATGGATTGACAGCAGCCCTGTGGAGAAGGGCTTGGGGAACACCAGTGGTTAAAAAGCTGGAAATGAGCTGGCAATGTGTGCCAACAACCCAGAGAGTCAACTGCACCCTGGCTGCATCAAGATTAAGTGTGACCAGCAGGTTGAGGGAGGTGATTTTGGTCCTGCTTTTTTGTGAGACCCCAGCTGGAGGGCTGTGTCCTGCTTTTGGGCCACAAGTACAAGAAAGACATGGAGCTGTTTGAGTGAGTCCAGAGAAAGACCAAAAAATTATCAGTGTGCTGCAACTACTCTCCTGTGGACAAAGGCTGAGAGAGCTGGAGTTTGTTTAGCTTGAGGAAGAGATCTTACTGCATCCATTCTGTCATTAAAGTGGGCTTACAAGAGAGATGGAGCAAGAATTTACCACATCCTGTAATGACAGGACAAGGGCACCAGTTGTATACTAAATAATTACCTCATTGCATCAGGCTCTCAGCTTTCATGTAAGAAATAACTTTTTCTAATCAGCACATGGAGGTAATATACCCCAGGAAGAATAGTGGCATCTGTGGTTTTTCTGCCAGGCCTCCATACATGAGGTTGCAGAGCTGCTAGAGGTAACTGCATAAAAGTCACTGTAGGTCCACATGCGGTCCACCCGAATTCCCTGATCTGACACCTGGTTTAACAAGCCAAGACTAGCTATAACTCATTAGGTGTGAGTTACAAAGCTTAATTAAAATAAATAGACCTGCATTCAGAAATGAGCTTTGATTCTCGTGCCGTGGTGCATTCTGTGAACTCTTTATTCACTTGTTTATAGCTGTGTTGATCTCAGTTTCTATTTGGGCTTTTTGGTGTTTGTTTGTTTGTTTTCCCCTTATATTTCAAACTAAATTCCATTAATGGGTAAATCTAGACATAGAATTTGTGAAATTTCACTCCTACCATGTTTTGTAAAGAAACATGGAAAGAAATTAAGCTAATCTCTGGCTGTATGAGTGAAATTAGGTAATTCCCCCATAAATATTTGCCCATTGTAGTACACAAATGGAAGACCAGGTAGCAACACCACCAGCAATGTGTTACATTCAGAGATAGTAAACTTCATCTTGAATCAACTCTTTGTGTGTGTGTGTATGTGTACCCCATGACAGCACAGTAAATCCTATTTCTTCTGTTCTTCTCTTGAGTTTTGTTAGCCATGATGGCTTCTCTGACCTATAGTGAGTGAAGATAACAGTTATCTCAGACTAACAGCACAAGCTGTTTGTCCATCCTCTCAGTCCTGATGGAAGTGCATTGCTTCATGTTCTCAGTGGCATCTGTGTAGCTTCCTGGTAGACCAAAAGAGGAAGAGACCATTCGCCATGCTGTTTTGTGAAGGAATAGTCTCCCCTGATCAGTTTAGGTGTTGGCTTCTAGGCACATTCTGTTTTATTTGAATTTAGCTGGAAACAAATGTCTATGAAATGGTTTTGGTTGCTTAAAAGTGATAGAAAGAAAGCAAAAAAATATATTTATAAAAATTATATTAAAAAGATGCTCTCTTAAGGGACTTATGGGAAGCTGTAAGGCCTGTGGTGGTAGGGAAATAATAAAGTTACAGTCAGTTTTGGTTTGGGGTTTTCTGCATGTTTTCCTGCCTCTGGCAAGAGGCAGGTAGAGCCTGTGTCTGACAAATTGGTTTACAGTAAAAATGATAATATAGTTCTGCAAATTTTACAGAAATGGGAATGCAAGGGATATCAAGAGATGTTATGGTCACTTATGCCACATTTAAATAAGCTTTCTGAACATAATAGAACAGCCTGTGGAAGATGCTTTTGAGCTGGGCTTAGAGTTGTCTGAGAACCTGCACCTTGGATACTGCCCAATTAATGTTGTAAAGCTCAGGAAGCAGGTTGTCATAGTGACTATGAGTGATGGGCACTGTCACAGTTGCCATGTGTGACTTGCTGAATCATAGAATCATTAAGGTTGGGAAAGACCTTCAAGATCATTGTGCCCAACCTCGTAAAGTGATCATACAGAAAGAGCTCCCTTAGCTTTGTACAGGTGCCAGTGTAACAGTTACAAATGTGATTGGTCATCTAATATTGATATTTTCTGTTTATTTAATTTAAAATTAAATAAAGACTTAAATAATTTACCTGCCACAATTACAGTTGTTGTGCCCATTTTAAACAGGCAAACTGTAGGAGATTCATAGCTATTTTCGCAAAATTCATCATTCTTTGGCCTCCTTCAAGCATTGCACATTTGCATGACATTGAAATTGACAAAGATGTTCTTTGTGGTGGACAATCTGCTTATTGCCCCTGTAAAAAGCTTTTCTTTGCTTTGTTTACATTAATAGTCTAGCACCAGGCAATGGTGAATTAAAAATAAAATTGCTGAAATAAACTGTGTGTGTAAATAAAACCTAGTAAACTCACTTGATTGAGTTTTGAATCACAGGAGTGAAATCTTGTAGACTTTGCTGCCTGAATTTAACCTTATTCTGTTATTATGTTTGCTTATTATTAGCCCAGCTACACTGATTATATATTGGCAGAAACATTCAGTACCTCTTGTGAGGAGTGTAAAACCATCTTGTACCTAAGATTTACAATCTGACTCGGTACTCAGATAAGTAGAAAGGAAAGAGTAGTCTTGTCTAACTTGCATGTTGAAGAGTTCTGGAAGCTTATGTTATTAATCATCCTTTTCTTTGTCCTGGCTTTCAATGTAGCTGCACACACAGAGAATGACTCCTTGAAGCTGCAGTTCTAGAAAGTACTATTTGTAGTTTAAAGACCTTTCCTTGCTCGCAGAACTGTAGAGTGCTTTAGTTTTATTTTGCACTTATATTTGCACACCAGTGGAAGAATTGCAAGTACACTGTTGAAGAATCAATCATATATATCCACTTCTTTGCTGATTTGATAAAACCCTGGGCTTGCTTAGGATGGGACTATTTAATGAGCAATTGTCATCCTCTCCCTTTATATATATATTGAAAATTCACTGTATCTCATTTTCTTCTGTGGATATTAGTACAAGGACAATATTGATTTATTTTACATGGCATTTAGAACTGTTACATCATGCTTCCTTAAAAATATTCTAGCTTCACTAAAAAATGCAAACAACCCCCCTACAACTTAAGTTACTTCTGTATATTTTATTTTCCTAAAATATCTTTGAATAATTACGTAATAGCATTTCCTCAAAAATTTCTTTTGCTCAGGAGCAAATTGCTTCTGTAAATCAGAGTGAACTCTAACATTTATGAATAATGTGAGAATCTGTTTTCCTCCTCTGTTCTCGTAACTTTATTTGAAAAATTAGATATACCTACAGACTCCCTATTTGATGTGATTGTTAGAGTTGAAATGCCTTATATCTGAATACTAATTTTTTATTTTCAGGCTCTTTGTCATTGGATCACAGCTTAATTTCCTTTGACACTTAGGATCATAGATTCTAAATTACATAGTCTAACTTGTATGCCTTCATTAAATAAATGAAGAAAAAAAATTATAGTCAGACAGAACCCATTCACTTAAAAAATATATTGGGAGATTCTGCAATGCTGTGTGGAAGATCCCCTATCAGCTTTCCAATATCCTAAATTTGAAGGTGACCTTCACAGAGGTTTAACCAGGGATTTAGTGAAAGAAAAACATGTGCTTGCAAGGAAGCCAGAAAACTGACTGAAAAGTGCAGCATGGCCCATCATCTGTAAGAAATATCCTGCTCTGCTTGTTGAAATTGTGCTCTGAGCACTTCTGCAGGAGTCTGATGAGACTTGACACATCAATTCTGTTAGGAGCTTGGAATTTTAGCCTTTATTTTTGGGTTGTAAAATATTTTTGGTGTTTAAGGAAATATTTATGTAATCCAGAAAATAATTTGAAAAATTATATGAACTGCTACAGAAATCTATTCATTTAAACCAGCTAAAAGTCGGGATCTTAAAAAGATCCAATGTATTTATTTTATGCTTGATTATTTTCCTGAATTTTATACATCAAATGAAATTTGAGTACTTCACAATAAGAAATAAACTGATAAAAAGATATCACAACAGTTTTAATACAGCAGAAAAGTAACAGAAAAAAAATAATGTGTTACTTGAAGGATTATTATGTAGCAAAGTAGGAACTAGTAAATGCAGGGGTAATAAGGACAGCAATTTAATTATACATTTTACAGAAAGGGAGCTATAGTACTAAATATGAGCTGCAAGCATTTAATTGTTTCAACTTCTAAATTACAGAAAACAATGCAAATCAAATTTGAGGCACATTTTTGAACTCCCTTGTATCTCATATAATGTAAGAAATTTTAAATGTACTAAAAGCATCAAAGGCATATAATGTCAGTTGAAGCTAGGACTCAGAAGTTTAAGTCCTTTTCAGTATTACCAATGGAAGATGTGTCAATAACCTTTATACAGCTGAAGCTTCAGTGCAATTTCCAATATAGAGATTATAAGAGGCAGAGATCTTTCAGGTCGTGGACTTTTTAATTAGTTTTCTCTTTTTAGTTAGAGGTATTTCTCCCCCTTGATATGAAATTTTCTGTGTGCAATTTCTTATGTGGGTACTCAGGATTGCCAGATACTTTACAGTTGAGCACTAATTTTAAAATATATTTTATTATCTGCAAAGGTTTTTAAAACATTGCTCACTCTTTCCCAGATCATTCATGATTTCCAAAGATCAGACCCTGCAGGTACTTTGCTTAATAAAACAACCATGAGACAGTGCAAAGGCTGTAAGATGTTAAAGAATAGTTGGAAGAAAATGGAATACAAAGGGGAGTGTAGCACAAGACACTGGACTGATCTATCTTTCTCAGGTCTGAAGTGGAACAAAGACACTGAATAGAGAAAGCAGGTTTCCTTTCACTGCTCTTTATTGAATCTTCTATCTGGAAGATGAAAGAATGTGAATAAGAAAGGCTTTCCTCTGCACCCCCAAAAAGCTGAGAAAAAGCTGATCATTCGTACTGAAAGTTCCTGCTGTTAATATCTCTAAAATTCTTAGCAATTTCAAATTACACCTCTGGTGATTTCTCACTAAGAAGTGGCTGACACCCAGTTCTACTGGCATCTGCATGGTGTATATGTTCTAGTATCAGGCAAACATAAGAGTATGTTGGTGCAAAGCTTTGTCCTTGCATGCTAGCCCAAGGTATGTAGTATTTTGATCATTAGCAGTATTAGCTTTGTGCCTCTCATTACAGGAAAGACATTGAGGTGCTGGAGCGTGTCCAGAGAAGAGCTGGTGAAGGATCTGGAGCATAAATCCTATGAGGGGGAGCTGAGGGTGTTTAGCCTGGAGAAAAGGAGGCTCAGGAGAGATCTCGTTCACCACAACTGCCTGAAAGGAGATTGTAGCGAGGTGGGAGTTGTTCTCTTCTACCAGGTAATTTAGCTATAGGAATAGGCTTCAAGTTGCACCTGGGGAGTTTTAAATTGGACATTAGGAAAATTTCTTCACTGAAAGGCTTGGCAAGCACTGGAACAAAGTGCCAGGGAAGTGGTTGAGTCACCAAACTTGGAAGAATTTAAAAGATGTGCAGATGTAGTGCTTAGGGCTGTGGAATTTGTGTACGACTTAGTGGTGGACTTGGCAGTGTTAGGTTTGTGCTTGGACCTTAAAAATTAAAATTAAAGTTTTTTTCCAACCTAAATGGAAGGATGCCTCCTAAATGGAGGATGCTTGATGAACAGATTCTAAAATTCTGTGTGTCAATTTATTTTTTTTCTCACTATCATTTGCTCTGTTATCTTTCATATTTCTCTTTATTTTAAAAATAGACATAATGTGCAGAGAAAACTCTGCTCTGTCATTTAATAAGACTAAATTTTAAATAATTTAAGCAGTGAAATAAGTTTCTTAGACAAAAGAGTTTCAGGACTGAATTAGAAAGTATCAACCAACTGTTTGTAGGTACAAAGGATATGTAGACAAGGCCTGATTTTGCCTGGAAGTTAGCCCTGCTTTGAGTAGGAAGTTGAACTGCTTGACTCCCCTGGGCTGTCCTCCAATATAAACTTTTTCTATGGTGGTATAATGTGCAACATGTTCTGCTCCTGCTTTATAAATATCATTCACCACGCTGAAAGAGCTGGTTTTGCTGCAACTGTCAGAAAAGTAAAATGTATTAAATATTCTGATTTATAAACTGAAGACAATACAGTGATTTTAATAATTAATACAATGAGAATTATTTTGTGCCATAGCTGCCAGTTTCTTCATGACAGCTCTCTATTCTGTTTCAAAACCTAACATTTTTTCTGTCATAGACTATGTATAGATATTAATTGAAACATTAGATAAAATATTACAGAAGGTGAAAGATCCAAAAGATATGCTGCATACCATCATCCCCTTTATCCCAAAACTCCTTCCATGTGCTACACTAAAGCAACAAAAGGTGAGACAGCCTGTACAGGAATCTCAGTGTTTTCTCCTACATTCCTGATGATTTTGCAGTCCACTGCTTCTCTACTTCTTTAATAGTCCCTAGGGGCTTTAATTAATAAAAGATGATTCAGGGCAGTTCTTGTTTGTCCAGGTTTTAGTAAAGAATTAAACTGATTCCCAGTAGCCCATGAAGGAGTAACATGATCGCCGTCTGTTTCAGTATTTGGCTGGTGCGCAGGCCACAGGATGATGCTTCTGCAAATGGAAGATGCTTGATGAACTGCAAGAAGCATTATGTGACAAGACTGCCTGTAAATGAAAAATCTGAAAAGTTATTCTCTTCTCAACTAGTTTAAAGGAATACAGCTATAGATTGAAGGGGGAAAATCCCCAATATTATGATTCCCTTTGAGGTAGTGTGTGAAAACAAGGACAGCACATTCAGTCTTCTCATCTTCTGTCTTTTTGTGTTGTCTTGGGTCTGTTGCTTCTTTGAACAAAACCGTGCAAAGTCCAGCCTACACCAAGTCCTAACTGTACTCTAAGAAGCCCAAGGGTTTGTCCCAAGTCTGACTACGACCCTGCAGAGAATGCTACAGAAGAATCATTGCAGCAACCTTGGTACCTTGTCAAGAAGCTGCTAGCTGGACCAAATAAAACCTAAATGTGCCTCTGAATTGATTAAAGAGACTCAGTTTAGTTTGAGTTGTAGGTCTGAGGTACTCATATGTGCTCGTCTTCCAGCATCATCCAGTATGGTAGGTCTGCCTGTGGTGTAAAGCAGAGGAGGATCAGCTTCCTAAAGTGTTCTCTATTTTTTTTTTTTTCATATTCCTTTTAGTAAAAATTTTTAGAAACTTTTTGTCAGGAACAGCTAGAGCTTTTGTACAGGTGTATTGTGGATAGGTAGTTACTGACAACTGGGTCATAGCAGATATTTTTCCCCTATAAAGAATTGTATAGTGAAGTTGAAATAGAAATAAATAGGAAAAAAGATGATTTATTTTCATTGTAGATAAAACTCTCAGCATCAAATAGGAACTTTGATGTATTTGTATAAGAAAAGTTAGAAAAGAATGTTTGAATCATTCATCTCGAAGCATTCGAAAGCTGTAAGGTCAAAAGTTTCTCCCATCTGTCAGAAAACAGTCTCCAAAGCCAGAAGACTGCCAGAAACATGCTCAGTCTGGCTTGATTTTGACCATTGGGAAGTGCTGAAAATGAGGAAAATAAAAGAAAATAGCCTCAAAATTAAAGGGTGAAAGTTAGTTTCAGTATGACATTTCTTTAGAAAGAGTTATTAAATTGTGACTCCCCCAAAATGTATATACATCTCTGAAAAAATATGAATCCTAGTAAGTCTTAAAAGCAGATAGAAGTAACATACTTCTGCAGCTTGCCTTTTCATGTGTGCTACATGAGATGAAAAAATGGTATTAATAAACAAAGGAGTCAAAGGGCTCTTGGGTGACTCATAGAAACAATTCAATATGCCCTTCTGCATTATAACTTGAAATATGAGAGAAAGTGAAGGAAAGTTTTACATAATAAGAAAGATAATCTAAGCTTGCTACAGTATCTGGGGAAATGATGGCATCTGGAAACAGAAGATCTTTAAGTGATACTGTTGAATCAGGACCATTCTTGTGAATTATTACAGCTTCATTAAATTCTTGTCTTTCTGTATGTTGCAGAAAGCACTAGCACTCTCAAATCAAAATATTTCTTACTTTGTTTTATTGTTAAGGAAATGAGTTTTGATCAGACTGCTTGGAATTCTATAGTTTCTCTGTTATGTAGTAAACCTAAGTATTTCTGAAGTCTGTCTTGCTGAAGTATCCTAAGTAATATCTAAATATTGCCTATACTTACAAATATTTCTACTTTTATGATTTTATTTTTCAAATATACCAAATAAGCAATGTTTCTTTTTTGAGGTGATTGTGTATGTATATATATATCTTCAGACTATTTCTTCTTCTTTTTCCACATTATTGCTAACATATTAGGTTAGCACATTACTGTATTTGGGCTTATATTTATTTTCCTATTTTAGTGTATTTCTATGTTTGAAATCTATTTCCCATCTTATTTGGATTCCTTCTCATTCCTTCATGTTTTTCTTATTTCCCTCTCAACTTCTGCATTTCTTTTTAATTTTTCCTGCAATGCTAAATATTTATATGGGGAAGAGATTCAGCTCTGCACTCTTTGGTGACCTTAAAAACCCTCCAGGGATTTGTCATACTGTCTCCATCTTTGAAATCCATATGAAAATCTTTCATGAGTGATCTTGAGTTATGTGCAAACGTTCATTTCCAGTAGGATTTTTGTGTATAACTTTATGCATACACTCCATGTGTGTAAGAATATATCTATGTATTATTTCAGTCTGCTTCTCCATTTCCTTAGGCTTTCTATTTTTGTGCTTCTTTTTTTTTTTCTTCATCACTCTCCTCCCCACACCCACACCCTTGTTTGCTAATCCTTTTTCCCCTTGAGTTTCTTCCTCACACATAATAACTTGTGTTCCTGGAATACACATCTGTTGAGAATTCTCTTGATGATTTTTCTGTTTCTACTGCTTGTTCTGGTGATGACAAACCATGACATAACCTACATCACTCCCTGCCTTCTCTGTGCTATAGCTTTAGGTTTCCTAATTATGTAGTGCAGAGTGATGACCTTGGGCTGCAAAAATGCCATGGAAATAAGCAGCCTTTCACTGTACCTGCAAACTGCAGGATTACACCCAAATCCTCTGTGATCCTGCACTCGGATGTTTGGGGATCCCTGCCTAACTCCTGTGCTGGGCCCAGGAAATTGCATTAGATATAAAGCTGGATATTTTCTCTAGGATTCTGGGACATGTGGCTAATTCAAAAGAGCATATTAAAAACCCCTAACAGAAACCCAGTATTTATTCACTTAGAGATGTCACATCCCACAGAAAAAGTTCTTAGTCTCTTCACTTCAGTCCCTCTGGTTCTCTCAAGTGTGGGGTGTGTCCCGATCTGCAAAAGGATTCATCCCTCTGTGCCTTGGACTGTGCTTTGTAGGAGGTATTATTAAGACTGAATTATCATCTTCTCAGAAAATGTTTAGTCTAAATTTGTTTTTCAGTCTAAAGCTCTATGATTTAGAATATCATCCATAGACTTTTTGAGCAGCAATCACTCTTTCAGCCATCATCGCCTTTACTCAATTTCTTATCTTTGATTACTGTTGTATATATCCTTTTTTTGATAGCCTCAGGCAGGGTACAATACAAGTCCTAAAAATGTTCTTGACTGTGTAGGGAAGAGCTTTGCATGCCTGGAACTTGGCAGCAGTGTCTCTCAGTAAATGTGATGATATGGCTTGAATATTTCTCATGGAAAGAGCAGAGCCTCTCAGAGTGCTCTAAATAGAAAGAGAGTTACGGAATAATTAGGAAATGGCTATTATGCCTCAAATTGTGTGTGTATCTGGTGAGGAAGGATTACAGAGTGAAGAGTGCTGTAATTTATTTGGTGTGCATATTCTTGCAAATCCAAAGTATTTTCAGATATTCCAGGCGATGCTAAATTCTGGTTAGCAAGAGATAACTGCTCAGTGTATTTTTCCTACTGCTAATGCTATTTTTTTCTGCCATCTGGAACTTAACCTTATGAAACAAATAAAACTTTAGTATGTTTTTAAGGGCTTTTTTTTTTTCCTTAGGCTTAACCCAATAATGTGTTTTAGCTTGAAGAGGATAAGGTTATTCAATGTCATGTTTTTGTGTTGGTATAGAAATTGTGGAGGGAAACATAAATACTTTTTAATTGATTTTTATTTATTAATTAAAATGCTGGAAAATTTTCAAGGTAAGTTTTTCTAAGCTAAACCAAGAAACAATATCTGTCAGTGGGAAGAATTCTGTCCTTAAAACCTTCAAAAATCTCAAGTTTTGAGTAAAAGCAACATTTATACTGTGTCTAAATTTATTTGTAGGAATAAGGTCACTGCAAATAGATCCTTATACCTAAATCCATTTCTCTATTTTCTATAACTGGGACTCATTTGGTATTCTGATGTATCACTACCGATTTTTCTTTTGTTTTTTCTCTGAGTTTTTAGAAAAACATTTCCCAGTCAGATGCTTTAAGTCAGGTTTCCATACCTGTAGCATATTTACCTTTACTTCTCCCTTCAATTTTGTAGACTGAAAGCAAATATTTGCTCTTTGGATCCTTTGCAGATATTGTTACTGTTTTGAATCCTGCAGCCAGGACAGATATACCGGGTTAAATTAAGCAGGCACTGATGGGTCACACCAGTTAGCTGACATACCTACTGATTATCATGTAGCAAAACATTTTTCTTGGAAGCATTTTTAATAAATACAAGTGAACACTTCAAATTGAGAAAGATGTACAGAATATTTAGAGATTTTCAGAGCTAGAACACTATGACTGTGCTATCTGTAAGTGTAATGATTCATAAGAACTTCAGAGAAAATAGTAACACAATTTTTGACAATAATAGGAAGCAAAAATAGCTCTAGTAACAAGATTTAATAAAAGTAAAGAGATTGCCAAAATATACACACTTGCTACTGTAAACCCATGGGTTTTACAGAAAGACATGAACACATATTACACATAATAAAAATATTTATTCTATTGACAGCACAAAAAATGCCCATCACCTGACTCATAGAGTATTCAGACTCTCCAGATTAGTTCATGCTTTGTCTGATACCGTTGCATACTATCTAGCAGATATTGCTAGCTTCCAATTTATTATTCTTTCTGCATAGTTTCTCTCCAAACAAAATAATTAAAAGAACAAAGATTTTGTCTTGGAGATGGGTCAAAATAGCAAGAACAAAAAGTGATATCCTTGTACTAATTTTTCTGAATAGCTGAAGTAAGCTTACAGTAATTTCTGTCCTATGACAAAAGCTTCTGAGTCTGTGTTGCTTAATTCTTAAGATTCTGTTAAATATTTCAGGGCTCTTTGTCTTATGTCAGAAATGAAACCAATCTCACAGAGCAATATTGGAAAAGATAAATCCATATCTATTAGTGTTGCAGAGATTTCTAAATGGCTGTTGATGACATTGACCAACAATATAAAATAATAAGTCAGGAATCTAAAAAAAACCCCAAACACAGAAACAAGTGAAAAAAGGAAAAGCTGAGGACTTCTTTCCAGAATTTTGCTTAAACATAAATGACTACTGTCCCTAGGTAACCAAACATTTATCCCACTATAGAAGGTTTATATTAAACATATGGAATAGAGAGACAGCGAGGTTGGTTCTAGCAAATTTTGTGTAGAATCTCTGATCCACTGGGATGGTTAAGTGTGCAGCAACTACTCTGATACAATTTCAGTAAGACATGATATAGCAAAAGGAAAGGAGTCCAAAATTACCACCAAGGTGAGACAGACCTGTGCAGTTAGCACTCAGTTAACCTCTACACAGTCACTGGGCTGATGTCACCAGGGCTCTACCAAGACTAAAAAATGGAGTCAGAAACTCTTGTAAAAGCAGAAACACCCTCTCTCCAATGTCACTTTTTCTCTCAAAACAGAGTGGATATCTTTTTTGAGTGAGGAAAGTGCCTTTTTACATGCAGTGCAGTAGTGGTTGTAGCAGTTCCTTGGCCCAAGGGAATTTCTACTCCTTCATTCCTGGCCATCTTTCTAAAGGCCGTATTTTACACTGGGTAGCACAAGGTATATGTTATGGAGACAGACCTGGAGCCCGTGAGAGGAGACAGGTTTCCCTATCTTTCCTCTTCCCTGCAGCTGATCTCCATTTAAAGTTACATGACATGCAAGGGCAGAGTGCCTGGCTGGAGAAAAACATCATGAAGAAAAACATCATCCCATGAAGAGCCCTGCAGCTGCTCACTGGAGCACTGGGTCTCTCACTCTGGAGGGCAGGGAAGGCCCCAGTCCAACAGCAGTAAATTGTGGACAGAATGAAGGGGATTTCCATTGTCATCCATCTTTTACAGGAAAGTGGTCCCCAGCACATCAGTTACATGGTGTGGAGATCTGCTGGAGCCAGAGGTGGTGGAAAGCCCAGCTGTGCAGGTGTGAGGGGCTGGCATGCAGTGGAGTGACAATCCTGCGGTCACTCAAGCTCCAGGATTTCGAGGCTGGTCCATAACAGCAGCTCTTTGTTGCCTGTTGTAAGAGCAGGAATTAGATTTCTTCATGGTAGTAACAGATTGAGGGGGAGGAACAGGGATAAAGTTCAGCATCATGCTTCTGGCCTCCAGCACTTTTTCCTGCTCCTCACAGGTGTAATGCTGTGATTTTATCTTCACCATGGGCTGTGTTGGACATGGGCCGGAATGGCTCTTCCCTCAGTATCTTTTATTTCTGTAGGGTAAGAGCTACCTGAGGGCTTAGTTTATTTCTACTTTAAAATAATGTAAGTGGATACTGTGTGAGAGTTATTTATATATTCCAGTGCAACCTATTCTAGTTATTGACGACCTAGATACTGCTGCCTTCTTTTACCAATATGTTTATTAAAGCAGGGTAGTCCAGAATTGTGAAACAATGCTTGAGATCTTTTGAGTTCAACCACTACTATCCAATCTGTATTTCAGAAATGACATTTTTTTATTTCTAGTGATAGGTGTTTTTTTTATTAAGTTGTATGTGTTTTATGGAGACTTTAAAAAATAAGTTGAGTGGGGTGGGTGCACTGAGGCAAGAGGCAAAGAACTTATAATCCACCTGGAGGTGGCTGTCCAGGAGGTCTGTCTTGAACCTTTTGCACGTGATTTTCCGCTCTGGAGTCTAAGAGATTTCAGGAGAGTCTGTGAAAGAAAATCTCTGATGAACCGATCAAAATTTTAAATTTAAACCACCAATCCATTCAAAGAATTCTTCAACTTTAATTTAAGCAAAGATAAAGGTTAGGTTATTTGTATGATCATACTTTGTATTTGTGCTTCTGTTTGCTTCATCTCACACTGGACCGTATATGGAATTGAACATGCCCAGTCTCATCCGTGTCTTCTACTGTGTGGATTTTCCACAAAATCAAGTCTTCTGACTCCAGCTTCTAAAAAATTCTTTTATGATAAATTATTATTTTTCCGCAGTTTTTATTATAAAAATAGTGACATTAGTTTTTCTTTAGCTAGATTTTTGCCAAGAAAAGCAAACTCACAATTTCACCCTTTGGCAATCCATGTGACTTATGATTTACAGGGTGTTTGCCATTGCGGCTATTCTGCATATTCTGCAGCTCTTTGCCAATAGTAGAAATATTATGTAATAAAAGAAATTAAGAAAAAAAGTTGGTAATTTAGATATTTAACTCATGCCACATTTAGACTCATGCCACAATCTGGAAAGTATTTCAGATTGTGGCATGAGTCTAAGCAGCCTCATTGCTCTGGAGCAAGTACAGAATTAAAAGACACAAAACACGTACCCCACTAACAATAAACAAGGCTAATAAAATAGTCCTTCTGTTCACAGACAATTGAATTTAAGATTACAGCTCTAGCTTCACATCCTGTTGGGCTTCCTTTTAAAGTACAGAGAGGGGGGTGTGTTCATATATGAATATATGAAGCAGGTGGACCCAGTAGTGTCACTTAGGCACTAGCCACAGTGTCATGTGAGTGGAGAGTAATTAGCAGGGTAAAAAGTGGTTCAGCCCCCTGATTCATCAGTTGTGAAGCTGAATCTGAAGTACAGTTTTGGACTCCCAGTGTGAGGAAGATGTTAATGTAGTGGAGCAAATCCAACAGATGGCACTAAAATGAATGGAGTGTATAATGTGCAGGAGAGATGGGTTTGTTCAGTCATAAGAAAGCTAGACAAGGACCTTACTGCTGTTATCAGCTGCCTAATGAAAAGCTACAGAGAAGGTGGAGCTGGAGCCTTCTTGTGCACTCTAAATTGGAATAAGAGGACACAAGGTACAAAAACAGAAAATTCAATTAAATATAAAACATATGCTTTACCATGATAATGATCAAATGTAGGAACATTTTTCCCTGAGAGGCTCCACATAGAACTTTCCTCCTTGGGGATATCCAAAACTTAAATAGGTAAATATCTGAAGAAACGGATCAAACCAGAACTGATATGAATCAAAGACTGGAGTAAGTCCTCCTCAGAAATCCCTCTGGGGACACTCAGTGGGTATACAAACAGACTTATTACAACTGTTGTTTAAGAAAAAGATGCAATAGCTGCTTTGACACTATAGCATTTGTGAATGTTTCTGAATAGTCCTAAGAAGATGTTGCCTAAAATGAGTAGGGAATAATCATCAGAAGCGCAGAATCCTTCTCTGAAAACCACTGAATTTGCACGTTTTAGATGTTGTAGGGGTTATTTTTCTGTACATATTCACAGAATCTTAGAATACCCTGGGCTGGAAAGGAACAGCAAGAATCATCAAGTCCAGCTTCTGGCTCTGCACAGGATAACCTTAAGAATCAGATAATGTGCTTGAGAGCATTTTCCAAATGCTTCTTGTACTGTAGCAGGCTTAGTGCTGTGACTCTTTCCCTGGGGAGCCTGTTCCAGTGCCCAACCAACCTTTGCATGAGAAACCTTTTCCTGATATGCAACCTAAAGGTTCCCTGATGCAGATTCATGCTGCTCCTTTGGGTCCTGTCACCAGGGAGAAGAGATCAGTGCCTGCCCCTCTGCTTCCCCTTGAGAGAAAGCTGTAGACTGCAATGAGATGTCCCCTTCCCTGTCTCTGTGTTGAACAAATCAAGCAACCTTGTTATGCTCTGATACCCAAAACTGCACACAATATTCAAGGTGAGGCTGAACCAGCACAGAGCAGAGCAGGATAATCTCCTTTTCTCAGCTGGTGATGCTGTGCCTGATGTCCCCCAGGACAGGATTGTCCGTCCTGGCTGCCGGGGCACTGCTGGCTCATGTTTAACTTGCCATGGACCAGACTCTCCTGGTCTTTTGCTGCAGGGGTGTTCTTCAGCCTCCCACTCTTTAGTCAGTATATACAACACAGTTGCCTTATTCCAGGCACAGAATCCAGCATATTCCCTTGTTAAACTTCATACAGTTGGTGATTGCCCATCCCTCTGATTTGGCAGGACCTTTCTGCAGGACCTCTGTATTTTTAAATGAGTCAACAGCTCCTCCAAAATATCTGTCATAGGTAAGCTTACTTAATATACTTTTTGGTTAATCCTACAAGTAATTTATGAAGACATTGGAGAATACTGGCCCTAAATTTGGGGCTGGTGAAACCCCACTAGTGATCTGTGACCAACCTAATGCAACTTCATTTGCTAAAACCCTTTGTGCCTGACCCATGAGCCAATTGCTCACCCATCACATGCTGTATTTATCCAGCTGTCCGCTGGACATTTTGTCCCAAAGAATACTGTCAGATGCAGTATCAAAAGTTTTACTGAAATCTAAACAGATTACTGGCTTCCCTTGATCAACTTGTTGGGAAAATAAATTAGGTTGATTATGCTGGACTTTGGTCTTGTGAAGTTGTGCTGGCCATGACCAATGACTGCATTGTCCTTCAGGTGCTTTCCAGTAACTCCTAGAATAATCTTCTCTGTAACTTCATCAGGCACTGAAGTGAGGCTGACAGGACTGTAGTTTCCAGAAACATTCTTCTTGACCTTCTTGTAAATTAGGACAAGTAGAACAAGTTGAATCTCTTTGGATTCCCAAGACCATTCAAAAATCATAGATATCTCATGATAATGAGCTACTCAAACATTTATGTAGTCACATAATCTCAGTGAGATAACCTGCAATTCTGAGGAGTCAAGTGATTGCCCTGGCATATGAGTCACACTAGTTATAGCAGTGCAGATTTTTTCCTAGGGAAATCAGACTACCTCAGAAGGTAGGGTTGTACATGATTGCACTGATTATTGATTACATGGGGAACTGCATAATTGCTTCACCTCAGAACATGATTAATTTGTTGTTAGTTGTTGAATCCTGCTACAGGAGCATTAAAAGGATGCATTTCATATATGGGTTATCTCCTCTGGGTTGATTAATGCTGGGAATATTTTTGTGGCATACACATACACACACAGATAATTGTAAGCAAAGTATTTTTTTTTAAATTCATCATACATACATACATACATACATACATATATATATATATATATATATAAGGAGGCCTTCAAAATGAAAACATATAAAAGATGCATACAAGGGCTAGAAGCAGGGATATATGGCCTGGGGGGAGCATGAAGACTTGGCCCAAGCATGCTTGGGAACAGGGTTAGGAAAACCAAAGCCATGTGAAGTTGAATGTGGCAAGGGAGGGACAGGAAGGGTAACAAGAATGGCTTCTACCAGTTTGTTAGCAGCAGACTGAACATTAGGGAATGTGTGGGCCTGAGTGTATCTGAGGGCATGGTGACAAACGATATGGACAGGGCTGGGGTACTTAACATCTTCTTTGTCTTTGGGAATCCCAAGTCCCTGAGATTTGTGGGGAAATCTGGAGCACGATAGACTTACCCTCAGTGGAAGGGGACCAGTTTAGAGAATATCTAAACACATGGAGTGTACTTAAGTCTGAGAGACTCACTAGTGCAGAGAGAGCTGGCCAACATCACTGAGAGGCTGTGCTTGGTTAGGTGTGAGAGGTTGCAGTAACTGGGAGAGCTTTTTGACTGTGGGAAGATAGCAAATTTATCCTTCTATGAAGAGATGGCTGGATTGGTGGATGGAGTGTAGTATTGTTTTTTGACCTTAGCAAGGCTTTCTAATATGTTACATCCTCACAGACAAGCTGAAGAACTATGAACTAGATATACAGACATTCAAGGACATTGAAAAGTCGCTAAACTTCAGGGTTTAGGGGGTTATGACCAGTAGTAATGAAACCCAGTTGAAGACTAGTCACTTGTGATACCCAAAGATGACACTGGCTCCTATACTGTTTAATATCTTTGTTAATTTTTTGGATGGTGGGTCATAGTGCACCCTCAACAAGTTTGAAGTGATACAAAACTGGGGGGGGTGGGGGGTGGGGGGGTGGTTAATAGACCAGATCGATGAAGTCACTCAGATAGATTGTAATAGGTTGGAAAAATGGACTAAGAGGAGTGTCCTGACATTCCACAAAAAGGAGATACCAAGTCCTGCCCCAGGGGAGAAGAAATAACCCCAGGCAGCAATACATGTTGGGGACCAGTTGGATGGAAAGCACTCTTGCAGAACAGGACCTGGGAATCCTGGACAATAAACAACATGAATTATCAATGTGTTCCAGTACATTACCAGCAGGTTGAGAGAGATTATCCTTCCTTTCTGTAGTAATGACCAAAGAGACAAAAAGAATGCCATGGAAAAAGAATGCCTGGAGGCCTAGTTGCATGCTTAAGAGGCAACTTCTATTGTGCAGACTTGAATAAATTTTGTATGAAATGGTAATCTTGTTCTGTTTCAGGAAGGGCTGAGTTTATGTAATTTAGAGATTATTGGCCTCTGGCTACTTATGTCTAGACCCTGGAGTGAAGGTGCTGTGCTCAGATTCCTAAGATAAAGTTTTAGGCTGTTCAGTAAAATGATTCTACAAGTCAGCAATCTGAGTGAGAGGACCACTAGTTTTGCATAAAGGGGAAATTGACTGACATTTCATCACTTTACCTAAAGTCCATGCTTTCAGTCCTGAATTAGGCCCATGAAAAAACTGCAGTATGGCACCCATCCAGCTCAGCTTTCAGGAATTGATTAGAAGCTACTGCTGTCTGGAAATAGTCACTGAACTTGCTTTTTATACAATAGCCCTAAGGCTAGAGCACTTTCCTTAGATTTGAGAAATTTTGTTTTAGCTACCTCAGTTTATCTTATGTCATAAAAGTATTGAATAAACTGAAATACAAATATGAACAAATTTTAAAGGCAAATTAAAATATATGCATATTCTTAAGTTTTTGTCTTTGTTTTTATCTCCCTTGATGTGATTTTTAGGACTTTTCTGGAATGAACATTAATTTAAGTCATGCATTGTTCCTTATTCTTGTCAAAATTTTAAATGTGCATCACCTTTCAAAAAAAAGTCTCACTTTATGATGTATTGGCAACTTTTATATCTAATTATCATACCTGTTAATATGGAAAAATTCAGTTGAATTCATGTATCCTTACAGGCCTTAGACATCTTGTTGCACAGAACAAATATATTAATAAACTCTGCTCTTTTAGTTATAAATTAGGAATTACACAGTTTTGTTGAATAATAATAATAGTGCTGCCCCCATCAAATAAAGGGACTAAAGTGTCACATAGACTAATAATGTTTTTCTGCATTTACTTTGATTGTAATGAATATCTTGACAGTCAAAAAGTCTGAATTGATCGTTGGTATTTTTTGGTGATATAAAGGATGTGGATAATTATGTATATGTTCTCTCAGGTCCCAGCTGTCATGGAATTCAATGAATGTCCAAAAAACCTAGCTGGAGGGAAGATGATTGTATTCATTCTTGATTACCATTTGTTCTGTGCTAACTGTAATATTTGATATAAATATTTAGAAAACGGCTCTCTTGATTTATACCTGTCTCTTAAGAATAGCAGAAATAACTCTTAATCAGGTGCTTTGTTTGCCATGTGACTTTGTTGATTCTTACCTGCTTCTTGTTGCCTATCAGTGTCAGGAATGCTGTAAGTGTCCCCAATGTATTTCAGTCTTCAAGGGAGTAACTAAAATGTAAACATCATGAATTGTATATATTTGGCCTGATTTTGTATAAATGTGTTTAGAGTATTGTATTTGCACAAAGTATTTATAAGCTTCAGCAGCAGTTACAGCAGATAACAGAACTTTGGGAATTAGGCAAGTTCAGGAATTTCCTTAGCTGAAAATCACATGATTCGCAATAATGATTTCTTATACAGATTTCTGAAAACTTCTCTTTTGATTCTTTTATCTATGGATACTGATACTGGGAATCACCAGGTAGCTTTGCTAGAGATAGTCTAGGAGTATTGGCTACAGTAAACCAATGTGCAGTCACACCTTGGATGTACAGAAGTACACCTTAGAGTATGCAATACAACACAGAATTTTCATCCTGCCTCTGATGTTATTTTAGTACAGAATCTAAAATAACTTACAGTTCTAGAGATCTCTAATAATCTTTCAGTATATAAAACTACAAAGAGTCAGCTTCCATATCTTTAGTCCATGCATTCAGTTAATTACACCAGAATAAATCCTAGTAACTTAAATTGCCTTGCTTTATGCAATAATTTTATTTAAGAGAATGAAGCAAAATTATGAGATTAACTAATAAGAGGAAAATAACACATGCTATCGTGTGCCCAGCTGAAACTGTTTCAGGAACTGAAAGTTAGCTGTACAATGTTAGGCACAATACAATTTTGGAATAAGATTTAGGTCTTTTTGGACAGCATCAGTCTAGAAAAGGTAAAATTATTGGAGCATACGTGCAATTCCTAACATTTTTCCACTGTATTTTTTCTGCAAGTGTCACTTTGTCATGAAGATTTTTATTTTAGAAATGTAAATCACGCAAATCATATCTTGAAAGGTGAGCTTTAATCCATAGTTAGTTGGACTTTCTAGAATGTATTTAAAAATGCCTGATAAAAATATTTGTCTTTTGTGATTTGTGACAATGTTATCCTATTATAATCAAACCATTAAGCTAAATGGGCTTCAAAATCTAAAGATGAAGCATTATTTGAAGTGTGACACAGTTACCAAATTGCAGCTGTGGTCTTGCCATTGTCAGTAGGAAAAATAGGATTCGGAAACATGCAATTTAGAGTCAAATATTGTTGTCATTATAGAACATGGATGTTGAAACAGAGATTACTCAGGAGATCATAGTGATTGAAGTGTATGCCTTTTCATACCCCGCAAGTGCTGGAATAATCTGTTGTGGATAACACCAAGTTATGTTCAATGCAAACTTGCTCTCATAGACTTAAATTTTTGGTAGTCATGTAATCGCACTGTGATTTTTGAATACTCATTGTTGTGGATTATTTTGGGTCTGAGCTAAAACAATGAGACCTTCCAATCCAGTTAGTGATATTTGTTACAAGTACTAAAAACGTGGGAGAGGAAAAAAAACCCACCAATATGCAAAATTCCTCAGGCTGTGCATTAAACATAATTTAGTCCTTAGTTACAGACAAGAAGAATGGTTTTTAAAAACATTATGCATCAGTGAAGTGTTTTGCAGCAGGAAGAAGTGCTGCATGCACTTCCTGAGCCATTAGAGCCCTGATGATAACATCAAATAGAGCAGAACAGAGCACAGTCAATGTACAAGCAAGGGAGTGCTCCAGGGTGGTGCAGGAGATGAGGACTTTGCCTTTATCAAGGACCTCAGGGTAGTTAGGGTGCTAGCCTGAAGGGCTGCAAGAGGGGCTTTGGATATCTAAAGACTGAGCTTGAGTTTCTGTCATAATCAATGTACCTGCCGTGTTTGTGCTGAACACACTCTGCCCAGCAGATCTAAAGACTCTCCTCCAACTCAGAACAACTGGACCTCTCATAACATGCAGGCTGGGCAGCTGCTGAGTGTGAATGATGTCTTTTAGTCCTCAGCCTGAGGTGGAGACTATATTACAGGCTTTCCTGTGTGACAGCAGTTGTGGTCTTGCTCTGGAGTACCATTCAGTTGCCAAAAATCATGTGGTAACTGGCTTGGCAGCAGATTGAGGGCTTTCTTTTTGGTTTAAGATCAGGAATCTTTTTTAGAGCCTGGTTTACTTGTCATCTTATTTGTGTATTTCCAATACTGCAGTCGAGGACAGTTAGAATAACTGCCATGTGAGGCAACTGGAAACTATTTTCAGTGTTGGTGAAATTATTTTTTTAAATGCCACTCTGCTATAGCTATTGCACTGGGGGAAGCACTGAAGAAATTTACTCTGTTGCATACCGAACAGAAGTTCTTGAGTCAGAATGAAATAATCTGTCTGTTGCTTTCTTGACTTGAGAATTGGAATATTATGCTTTGAAATGTTAAATATTTCCTGCTATGGTGAGTTGAACCCAACCAGCAGCTAAGTTCCCACCCAGTCACTTGCTTTCACATTCCCTCATTCCCTTGTAGGAGGGCAAAAGCAAGAAATACTCAAGAATCAAGATGAAGGCAGTTTAATACAATAAGCAAACAATCCAACAAGTGATGCAGAGGTGATCCCTCTCCACCTGCCACCAGCTGACCAATTTATCACCAGTTGCATGAAGAAATAAAAGCCCTCCAGGTGATACCCTCACTGCACTCCTGGGTCCTTTCAGAGTTGAGCACCAAAACTGCTTGGTGCTTGCAAGAGAGTGGAGATTCTGGATTTTCCCACCAGCAAAACAGTAAGAACTGACAGGAATTTCATATTGAAATATGAAATGCCTATGGGAGTGGAATGTTTCAGGGTTAGGAAATATCTGAGATAGTGAAGAACTGAGTTCTGGTTTCAAGAGAGAATTTAGCTCC